>NW_027105187.1:101898-117917 GCF_000696795.3 Halyomorpha halys | reverse complement strand
GCATCACTTTCTGTTTAAAAAAAAGGAAATAAGAAAAAGAAAACACTTACGGTTACTGCTAATAGACTGCTTTATTCTTTCTGCATGGTTATGATTATGATTAATATTACACACTCTGTAAATATAATGTATATATATATATATTGTATATATATATATGGAGCTACAATCAGGACACGTAGCAGAGAAGGAGTGATAATCCTTCTAATCCCGATCTATCAAACCTCTCCTTCCCCAAGCTGGTGAGCGAACTTCGGAAAAGCGTTTAATCCAGTGTCAGCTTCAAGCCATTAACTTACCGCGCTTATTATTAAATTATCGGCGCCTCCTTCGTTTTAATTACGTTGACCGGTGAAATATTTATTACTTGCTTAATTACCACTAATTTATTAAGCACCCACAGCATTCCTCCTCCACGTTGACCGTATCAAAGACCTTATTAGTTTTTTAACGCCCTATTAATCTACTATAGGAGATGATTAACTAACGGACTGCCCTCTTTAATCAATGGTGTGAGGATTGTGATTAATTGGTTAAATTACTTTGTGGTGTGATCTACGAATCTACAAATAATCTGTGTGATCTACTAAGTCTACAAATAATATTTTCTTAATTCAAGTGATTAAGAATTTATAAAACGGAATTTGTACATATCAACTAACTCCAAGAGTGACCATTTTTCATAATCAAATAATGATATTCGTTTCCCCCCCCCCCCAAAGTAATAAAAGAAAATGACTTAGAAAAAAATAGGAATAAATATATTTGGCAGAATGCTTAATGATGTTTGAAAGTTTTTTGTTAGAAGTCCGTTATACCAAAATCCGAAACAATTTTCTAGATATTTTAGGAAATCAAAAAACTGAAAATTTTAAATTTATGAGAAGGTGAAAGGTTTCTTCTGGGAAACTAGCAATCATAACTGGATGGTAAGAGTCTGTCAATATTGTAATTAAAATATATACTATTCTCTTGAGGAAAAAGAAAAAAATATTTCGGGCTGTATTAAACTGGAAATGTCTACATTGATGAGGGAAAGAGTAAATAAGCAGTAAATAACTGTTGACTAAGTGAAAAACTTGTAATAGAAAAAATAGTTTGACACACATGGAATACAGCAAATTAAAATACAGTCAAGGAAGGTTATCCAACATGGAGGTGTTGTCACAGGTGTATGGAAGTTGCTGAGGCTGCTCCAACATACATAACCAAAAAAAGTTCCTAGTAAAGAAGTACAAAAAATAACTTTTTAAAAGTAAAAAGCAAGTCATTTGTTTGTTTTTAGCGTCCTTAAAAATCCTTACATACGTATTTTCATAGGAATCAAAACATATTTTACCTGACTGGTCAAGAAAAACATTAATTCTCAGACAATTATATAAGTAAAGTACTGAATATACCAAGTATTTGAAATTTGCTGGATGTTTTTCATCAGAAATGGTTAAATAGTACTATTCTTTCAAAAACCTGATTAATTAACTTAACTTCAAACTGAAACAAGTCAACATAAAAAAAAAAACAAAAAAAAAACGCACTGACGGCAATGAATAACACTTATAATGTTGACGTTAAAGAGGAAGAAAACAACATAAAATATAAGTATGCATCATTCAAAAATGTGAAATTTATTAATCCTTATTACATTCAATATTAGAAAGCAATGATGATTGATATGTCGTAAAGCATGTCAAGTTGAAGTAAAATGTCATAGAATCTTCGGTCTATACTTCCAACCATCCTAGCACAGAGTTCGCGTGAGGAAAATGCACATTTTATTTTTCCTATAACACAATGGATTTTGTTTCTTGCCAAAAGAAATGTGATCTCGATGGACCCATCCCAAGATGGTACAGATAAAAATCATACCTGATATGGTAGTTGGCAGCCCATGGATAAGAAGTGGGCCCGCACTGTCTTAAGGTATTATGTCGCTACAGTGTGCCACAGTCTGATCAGATATCTCTATTGTTAGATCTTGGTTGTACTTTTAGATAACTTTTAGTTGTTTTTATACATTTTTTTTTTCTTTTGCTGTTTTCATTTTTATTCATATTAAGGTTTTGACTGTATGGTTAAAGAATGTATCATACACTAGGCAATTTTCGATTACAGCAAAAGTTATATTTATAGCTGTACTGATAATATTTTTAATTCACAATGATGCTTCTGTGAGATCAATTGATGATTCGACAGGGAAAGGCAATTTCAAGTAAAAGCACAAAACCGGGTCCATCTTATAAGAGAAGAGACTATTGAACCCCCAGGAAAGGACTGGTAGTACATCTACTAGATTCAGTGGACAGTAGCAAATTGTCGAGGTATGGGGAAGAATGGATGAGGGCGCGGCAATATAAATGAAGAGGGGGCTAATAGAAGAGGCCCTGGGAGAGGATGAAAAATCTTGGGACAGGTATTGGAGGGTGGAGGGTTGGACAAGACAAACTGCCCCCGGGAGTGATGTCATCAGTTAGGGCGCCCAGCTCTCGCAACCAGCTCCTTGTCCCTAATGGCCTTTATCTTAGCCAAGATTGAGCGATTGCTGTCTGCTATATTGGCCACTACCCGCTTCATTCTTGATAGATTTATGTAGCTGTGTGTCTTCGGGGCGCGGCGATGTTGTGCAGTATTGTTGGCATCCTTGATATTCATACACTTGTATCAATGTCATTAGAGTGCATTCTATGTATCATAAAGGCATATGCAGAGTGTGAAAAAGAAAATCAATTTAATATTGATAGAGTTGTGGATTAAGAATGAAAAAACTGCATTCTTCTAGGTAATTATAAAATGGAAAAATAAATTGAATAACAATGATCAAAAGGAATTTTTTATCTGGTTTCTAATTGTAAAATTTGGATTCCTCCCACGTAACTAGAAACAAAATTGGTTTTAAGAGATAATTTTTTTTTTTGTAGAAACTAGAATGAGATTTCGGATCTTAAGCAATATTAGAGTTATTTTTTAAATTCAAACTAACTCCAACACTAAGAGCTTTACATATAGCTTGCAGTTTCTTTTTAAGTTCGAAAAGGTTTTCTACAATTTGAGACCTAAGTGAATTATGTATGATTACTACTTTTCAAAATATAATATATACTCTCCAAACATTAACAATTTTTCAACGGTAAACATTCTTTTTTGTCTCTCATTTTATGAAATATCATAAAAAAGCTATGTTCTTTGAAAAAAATTAAGCAAGGAAATTTAAATTCAATTTAATTAGTTTTTATTATAGGTCATAACAGAATGTTCAGGCCTAAGGCTCTTTAAAAATGAAAGATAACCAAAAATACTGGCAAGTGAAATTTGAAAGTTGTAGTATTAGATTAAAATCTAACGAACACTATAATTATATAATGAAAACTGGGTCTATAGAACTAAAAAAAAAAATGTTGTATTTAAAAATATAAATAAACAATTTCTGTTAACTATTAATTTTTCATTAAATTGTAATAATATGCATATGAAATAAATATATTATTCCTAAGCAATCGGTTTCGATTTCTTCTTCTGTCCATTAGAGTTTGATAAAAAATTAATGACTACAACTTGAACTTTTTTTTTTAATTCCCTTGATCAATATTTTTGTAGTGGGAGGATACTGATTTTTTTTTATTTATATTTCATCTTCAAAAACTTTTAAACTTTAATTGTTTTCCTAACGAACACCATAAATTTATACTTCTTCAGACATCGATTTTCCCTTTTTAAAGTTTTTTTTTTTTTTTACGTCAGACGTAAAGACATAAGTCTCCTTGTATTTATTTACACATTGGCCT
Organism: Halyomorpha halys; assembly: GCF_000696795.3. Taxonomy (NCBI): domain Eukaryota; kingdom Metazoa; phylum Arthropoda; class Insecta; order Hemiptera; family Pentatomidae; genus Halyomorpha; species Halyomorpha halys. Next base: position 114,138 of record NW_027105187.1, on the reverse strand, counting down.
CAGAGATTATTTAATTTAACTTTTTTTTTTGTTATATTTATCTACAAACGCAAGGGTTACATCATCGACACTCTCTATCATCGAGAACAGAGATACGGTTGAAAGCGAACAATAAAGCACAGCAAGGAAATAGAACGACTTCATCGGCTGACTGCTTTACGACTTCGACTAAGTCGTGAATCAGCGCCCGACTTTACACCTGCTGTAAAGTGGACTTTACTGTCACACCGTGTAGGAAAATTTACTGCTCTGACCTGTATCGTTTATGTGTCGAGTTATTGCCAGCGATAGGTATTTTCTGGTTTCGGTTCGGATTCCAGTTATATAAATGACATAGTACAGTAAAAATAAGTTGGATCTTTCATTTTTAACTTGGTAAGTGAAATAAATACAATCTTAGTTTAGACTTATTTAAATTACCTATTAATATTTTTATTTTTTTTTCTCAATAAAAACAACTTATACCCAAAAACTTTGAATCAGCAGTATGGAGGCTAAAAACCAATATAATAAAAATTCAAGATCTCTGATTTGGGAAAATTATTATTAGAGCATCTCACATAGATAACTCAACATTTTATTGCAATGGAGACGTTTCACCGTAAAAAATAGTAACTAAATATTTGTATGAACTGAAGTTTTTGGCATTAACTGCCTTTCATAGGCTGATTTCATAAATTGTTGAAAGTATATTTAGGAACTATGTTTTCTTAAGTTAAGGTAAAGTTGATTTTAAGTTTTGGTAAGAGACTCTGGTTGAAAGTGAAACATTGTAACTTTTTGGTAAGAGAGTTCTGGTTGAAAGTGGAACATTGTAACTAAATAACATTTTACATTGTAAAAGTCTTAATTTTGTCAGTTACCATGTTTTAACAGGAAAATTCAAATGTTGATTTGTAGCACCTGCTTGACAAGAGAAAATCTATTTTGAAATAAACTTAAATTAGTCTATTCACCTTGTACTTAAAATTTTTGCTACCTAGAAATGGTTTTGAATTAAATTATATTTTATTATGTGGTGTATTTCTTTTCTTTAGCTGAATAGTTAGAGTGTTACAAATTTTTAATTGTTTAATCCTTCGTCGGAGAGTAACGCCACTTAATAATTCGCTCAAGTAATATTGTTAAATCCATGATCATAAAACTACGCTTTTTAAATTCAAAAATTTAACAACACCGTTCTAATAATTGACCACAGCTAACTTTTTTATGTTAAAATCTTTATAGTCAAAAACCCAACCATGCACAGGTTGTTATAGTTTATTTTAGCTATGACCCGTTGCTCCCAATATGTTAGCCTTCTCGAAAAAAATATTCCCGTCCTCGCGGAATACCACATGCGCTATTATTCGGTTTCATTTAGCACTTCATTGTCTCAATCCAATTTTTAATCTTTACTTCATACTACAGGCCCTACATAGATTGTCTAAATAACATTGGCAAACCTGGACTTGAATTGCCTTCAATCTCACTCCTCCTATTATGCGAATAATTGGCAGACCTCTGTAATCTTTTCTAGCATGATTGATTCTTAAAGCGCGGATATGTATCCCTGCTCGTACATTCTCTCTGATTCTGCTATCCGTCTCCATTAGTCTCCTTCCTCTTTTCCTTGTTACACTTTCCTCGCTTAGGCTCCTGTTTTTCTGCCTCCGAATGTGGAGTCTCCTATGGATTCGATTGTTCCCTGGGGAACTCTTCTTCGCCTTAGCCTCTGAGCATTAATTTTCATTGGATCTCCTATATCAGATACCTGCCAAAGCACATACGAACTCTACCTGGCAAGGTGTCCTTCGGTTCTACACTCAAAATATCGCGTAAGTGAACATAGGGCCACTAAATATTCACTTCTGTTACACTCATTGGCCATCATCCGTGGTCTTCTCAACGGCCGCTGCTTCTTTGTTTCACTTGGGTGAATGTCTGTCTCTCCCTTTCACTATCCTAGTACTCCATTCTTCTCCAGAAACTCTTCGTGTTCTTCGGGCTCTCATACGCGACTCTTTCCCAGCCAGGTTCTTCGACGATACTCCTCTTCCTCGCCATGTAGTTTCTTCATTAGTTTGTATTTGGTGCAGGAAACTCCTCTTGACCATTAATACCTTCAACGAGTCCGCTTCCCTTATGTTCAGTATGGACTTCTTCGACCTTTGCATCAATTCCGGCTATAAGCTGGTCGTCTCCCATGAGAAAATGCTTCAACACGGTCATCTCTTTCCTGAACCTTTTTACAACTTAAATTCCTTTCCGCAGGTCCTGTAAAGTCACTGCGCGAACCTCATCCATAATACCACATCCGTATGCATTGCCACCAATATTGTGGGTAGCAATGGTTAAAGTTCCGCAACCTTCACTGGGTTTCTTGACAGTTTTAAGACCCTCACCCGTAATACTCCATTTTCAGCCATCTTTAAATGATTATTTTATATTACTGATGAACACCAAATAAGTGAGAAGATAAGCGAAAGAAAAGGCAAGAAGAAAACAAATGTAAGAGGCGAGAAAAAAAAAAATTACGTTGGACCTATGCACTCGTTCCCGGGTTTCGACACCTGTTATATGACAGCGGAAGAAAGATTTTTAAAAAAAGAAACTGGTTGAAGAATAACACAATCTGAATACGAAAGCAAGACTAGCTTTACAGTCTAAAACGATTCACCATATTTAGATATCTACAAATTATTAGCTTATATGGTATTTGTCAGGTGATATAGAACTGCATCAGCTCACGTTTCTATCATCTCTCACCTTTCCTTGTCTTGTGTTATGTTCTTTTTTATTGTCTTTTATAGTGCATTTCTCTTCCTATTGTATTGTATATTTCATTATTCTTTCTATTGTATTGTATTTGTAATTCTCTTTCTATTGCCTCGTATATAATATTGTAAGGACTGTATATATTTAATATGCTTTTTGAATGGTGTACAAAATTATTTAATATACACGTCTCTTCTGTAGGGCTAACTACAGAGGAGAAAATGTATACATATGTTTAAAAATAAAAAACAAAAATCTAAATGTACAAAAAAAAAAGACGAATCCCTTATTTTAGAAGATCGTTATTGAATCCGACGGCAGTATTCCACTATGAATACTTAGAGACCGAAAGACGGTTATTGCAACAGGACTACGCAAACGGGTACCATAAATATAAAAAATAATAGCCGTGTTGTCCAACATATTATACCCGCAAAGTACCTATCATTATGTTGCTGTAATATCTACCTGTGATGAGACAAACAGCTATTATACCCTGCATTATCAGGCCAGCTCTAGGCATTATATTTAATGTCCATCGCTGACTCCACTACTCAACATATAATTAGCATTTAATTTGTTTTAATCGTCATACTGAAGTGTAATAGAACGTTGTGTTTAGAAAGCAGGGAGATAAAAATTTATTATGCCATCATTCATAGTAATTGTTAATTTATTAGCTTCGATACACATAGATTTCTTATAAACACAATATATAGTAGCGGAAACATTGCAATCGTAAAAAATCTCATGTTAGCGTTTTCAATAGAAATACATGTTTTAATACTCTAATTTCCACTAACCAAGTCTCTCCAAAATTGTCACCAAATAAACTTTATTTATAATTGTGTTTAAATAAATAATTCAAATTTTATCCTTTTTGTCTCAAAACATTTTATTTTTCTTATAAAATAAGAATTGAAAAACAAGGAGAGGGATCCAAATAAAACGGCACTAGTACAACATCCAACCAAAAACCAGCACTTTTTTGATTTTGAAAATACAATGATTTTACATAAAGAGAATAATACATTCAAAAGGAAAATACTTGAATCCATTTACATATCTGAAAATATTGATTATACAGTGAATTTCAAAACAGATACAAGAAATGTGAACCAACATTATGCAGAGATATTAAGTAAAATTAATTTATGAATAATATAGGATAAATTGAATGTGGATAATTCTAATTAGCCTTGATAGGAATTTTACTAATGTAATAAAGAGGAAAATCGACAAAAGTGTAGTTATAATAAATAATTTTAATGCTTGAACTGAGTGGAGGAAGGTTACAAGTAAGGTTGTGATAAAGTTTTAACAAGTGACAGTGACTAATGAAATTTAATTTTGGTTTTAATGTAAAAGTTGACTAATTAGGTAATTAGAAATAATGTAGGATATACTTATTAACAAAAGAATATGTTTACCTAATGTTTTTAATGTTTCATAGAGATTGTTGTGACCTGGGCAGAATAGCCTGCATGAAGTTGAGTGTTTAAATAATTTTAGTTACAAAATTGTATTAAGGTAAGATAAATTATAAATAATAATGTTAAGTAATTTTGAATTGTTAAGATTATACATGTAATAAAAGCTGTTTTCTGGTAAATGTCCCTGAGGATAGCCGAAACGTCGGACTTATAAGAAAAATAAAATGTTATGCGACAAAAATGGATAAAATTTGAATTATTTATTTAAACAAAATTAACCAGTCTCAAGAAAATGTAAAGATTGTAAATATTTATGAATTTATAGTTTCGGCCAAACCTTAAAATATACTTTTACAGCCTGACATTAAATATTAATAGTTGCCGGCTAGTTTGCCCAGGTCTAATATATTCTAGTTTAAAATGAACGTATTTTGTCACTTATTTCATTTACACTTAAAAACTATTAATTAGAAAGTCTCCAAGCACTATTATCAACAATTATATTATAAATAAGTGATATAGTTGTTGATATTAGTAATAATAGTGCTTGGAGACTTAGTAATTAATAGTTTTTAAATTTAAATGAAATAGGTTAATTTATACCTAGAATATATTATACCTGGGCAGAAAAGCCTGCTAATTTTAAAATTTGAAGGCTGTAAAAGTATATTAGATTGCCCCTAATTGATTTTTCCCAGATTGGACATGTGAAGTTATGAATAAAGAGTGTTGAGAATGGATGTAAATTATTTCCGTTAAATGCAAATAATTATTATAAATTACATTATATCAGAACTAACTAGCTTCTGTTTAAGTACTAATAGTATACCGGTAAATCAATTAGTCCCTGAGTTTTTGTTTTTTTCAAAAACCAAAAGATTTTCCAAATAGTTATAGTACAGGTATACTGGTAGTATTTAAAAGATTAATATTTCTATCTTTTTATTACTTACATATTTATCAATAATAACAACATATATTTACATAATTACTTTGACTTTTTTCATTCACTTGAAATTTCTCATTCCTAACTATTATATGATTTATCTCTAAAATGAATAGCAATTTTATGTTTTAAATACTACCAGTATACCTGTACTATAACTATTTGGAAAATCTTTTGGTTTTTGAAAAAAACAAAAACTCAGGGACTAATTGATTTACCGGTATACTATTAGTACTTAAACAGAAGCTAGTTAGTTCTGATATAATGTAATTTATAATAATTATTTGCATTTAACGGAAATAATTTACATCCATTCTCAACACTCTTTATTCATAACTTCACATGTCCAATCTGGGAAAAATCAATTAGGGGCAATCTAATATACTTTTACAGCCTTCAAATTTTAAAATTAGCAGGCTTTTCTGCCCAGGTATAATATATTCTAGGTATAAATTAACCTATTTCATTTAAATTTAAAAACTATTAATTACTAATTCTCCAAGCACTATTATTACTAATATCAACAACTATATCACTTATTTATAATATAATTGTTGATAATAGTGCTTGGAGACTTTCTAATTAATAGTTTTTAAGTGTAAATGAAATAAGTGACAAAATACGTTCATTTTAAACTAGAATATATTAGACCTGGGCAAACTAGCCGGCAACTTTTAATATTTAATGTCAGGCTGTAAAAGTATATTTTAAGGTTTGGCCGAAACTATAAATTAATAAATATTTACAATCTTTACATTTTCTTGAGACTGGTTAATTTTGTTTAAATAAATAATTCAAATTTTATCCATTTTTGTCTCATAACATTTTATTTTTCTTATAAGTCCGACGTTTCGGCTATCCTCAGGGACATTTACCAGAAAACAGCTTTTATTACATGTATAATCTTAACAATTCAAAATTACTTAACATTATTATTTATAATTTATCTTACCTTAATACAATTTTGTAACTAAAATTATTTAAACACTCAACTTCATGCAGGCTATTCTGCCCAGGCTATTCTGCGAATTGCACGATTCGATTAAACAAAACGAACGGTAAAATTATTAGTACTTTCTTTATAATTCGTATAAATAAAATGTTCATCCTTAAACAAAATACATTTAATCTTAATAATAATTGAACTTCTTTACAAAATTGTGGCAAACAAATATCAGCATAAGAAAAAAATCGTTTGCATGTTTTATGCATACATAGCAGAAGTAATTATAAAAATGACTTATCTGTGTATTTCTTTCCAACCTTCTACAAACCTCTCCTTAAATTTAGATGCTTAAACATGACTGGTTATTATTACTGGTTGAAACTCTTAAAATAATTAGAGTACTCCTGTTCCTAAACCTTGGTTCCGATAGTGCCACCTTAAAATGAGGTGTAAGCAACTTTGTAAAATACTAAATGAATAAAAGAATGCGATATGAAATCGTGTATGAAGTTGTTCAACAACAATTAATAAAAGTTATGGGATTCATAATAAATTTCGGATAAGGAATACATTTATATCCTAAAACTTTTTCAACCTTTTCTTGTGATCAATGTTTTTCAAAAATCGTGTTTCCTCTAGAGGGAAGTAGAGATGACAAAGATAGCTAAATAAGAAAGGATTGGCCCCATTTAAGGGAATCCGTTTCTCTTATTTATCACTCCACTGAAGGCAGGAGAAAACAAATGCTTGCCTTTAAAAAGAGACGAAACCTTGGCCGTGTAAAATCGGGCGCCATGAAAACAGAACTATAAATAAAACGGATTGGCTAATATTTCTGAAAGACGGCCTAATAAGAGCAGCTAGTGAAGGATTGAGACAAGCCGATCCATATCTAACTCAATGATAAATACTAATAGCCAGGGGATGAAAATATTAAAAGGTCTTCCCGCGCGAGTTATGGCGGGCCCGGGAGATTTATTCCCGCCCCCGCCGATTTGTCTTGTCCCACAGCCTCCAAGATTAATATCTGCCGCCCTCCCTTGTAAGAGGTTATCTTCTTCTTCGGCTCGTATTACTCCCTCCTTCCGCGCACGCACAAAGCACTGATTTATTCCCTCCTTCCTCCGTTAAAAGTTTGTTCCCTGTCCCGTGTTGTCTTTCCTAATGGTCCGTATCCCTTCCTAATCTTCTTTATTACTAGAAGGGTGTGGAAATGGAAATGTTAATAATCTAGCATTACAGTTAAATCATGTTATATGCGTCATTTATCACGGAAGAGATTAGTTTTTTAAATTATGATTAATGATGTAAGTTTCAGCTATAAAAAAATAAAATATATAAAGAGACCTTTCTCAGCTACTCGTTAAATTTTATAATCTTCCATTTTAATTTGAGTTTTTGTATTTAATTATAAGCAAATACACATTTTTTTTATTGCTTTTAATTAATGTACCACAAAAGTTTAAAAATTATTAAAATAATAAAAATAACTTTATTAGTGTTTTCGTAGATTTCAACGTTACTTTATACGTTACAGCACTTAAGTACATTTTCTTTAAGTAAGAAGGAAAAAAAAATATATAGAACAGTGTTATTAATACACATAAGGAAATGTCATGCCAGGTTCATTTAAGATATATATTATTGATTATGTTTTAATAAATATTCGATATTAAAATGTTTTATAAATCACGGAAATTCATTCTTATAATGTTAATTACCTGTTCATTTTCATTACCCCAGTATTTATCAATCTTTAATTAAAAACAATTGTAGAAAAGGTGTTAACCCATTTCTGTTTAAAATAGGTACCATTTTACTTGTAAAAAACAACTCTATGAGCTTTTTCCGGGGACAGAGTGATTTTTATATAAATACTTTTTACAACTGTTTATAGGGCACTGATAATCAGGAATACTATATGATTGTTACAATATTTGAGCCTCATCTATCAGGACTTTCTCCTTAAATCGTTTTTTAAAATATTTTTTTATTTCTTAGAAGATAACTATATACTGATAGTTCCGATAGGAAAACCCTGTGGGATTTAGACAAGTTAAATGGTACCCAATATTATTGGAGCCCATAGTCGACCGATTTGACCAACAAAATGTTCTCAGTTTTTTTTTTATTTATTCAGTTTTTATATCTGAGTATCTCCCTCCTTTAACCTTTCAGTATAGGTATTCTAAGAGGTTCTCCGAAATTAAGTAAAATCATTTAGAAATATTTTTCACTGAGATAATACAAAAAATCATAATAAAACTATAAAATTCAGTACTGAAACAAAATTATAAATTATTTCTCATATTGATTTTTTTACCTTTCATAAAAATGTTTTCAAAATTTATTGAAAATTATCCTGCATTAGAATATTTTTTAATATTATAATTTATGAAATTATGTAAATATGTTTATGTTTTAGTTATTATTTGTTATATATATGTATAAACTATTATTTATATTATATAATTATAGCTCTTCTTACTCAGGAAGCATTGTTGTTGTAATTAATAATAAAATAAATTAATCGGTCTGTTCTTCTTTTTCTTTTATAATAATTTATTTTTTATTTTCTATTATTGATCCCAAATTTTTTATTTAATTTTATTCTATTGCTATTTTTAAATTTAATTGTCAGGTAAATATTAGAACAAAACTATTAGCAAACGTCCACTGATAAGTTTAGATCCCATCCCAGCATAGCAATGACAAATATTAATTAATTAAACTATGATATTTAATTTAATGTCAGAAATTCAGAATTCCCCCTTGTAAAGAAATAAGATAAAAGTGATATTCTAAATATTCCTAGTAAATTATATTTTAGTTTTAATATCATTATTATGATATCCCTTCATTTAAATAAAAATAATATCTTTATTTTTATGTGTTTACAATTCATTTTTATCTTTATTTATTTAATTTTCCTATCTGTGTACCGTATCTGTTTCTCATTATTTTTCTAAACATTTTTTTGATTTCAGCTATTTATTTATTTTTTCGTCATTAATTTCAAATATTAGTACATGTAGTAGGTCTTAGTAGGCCACATTGGTGACCAGATTAAATAAAATAAATAGTTTATTTATTTTGGGAATACTTAAGACTGATTCTCGAAAAAAATAGATATTGTATTTTTTTTTTCCCAATAGGAATTACTAAGCTTAAAAAGTTCCGTGACATTCGTGTAATGTCACAAACACCCTAATTATTGTTTTTTATTCTATTCTTTCTATTACGTAGCTCCCTTATCTAGGAGGTAATAAATAAGAGACAATGATAAGAACAAGCAGCCGTTAGATAAATTACCACCTATTCTCCGACTGCACCCTTCACATCTCATGAATACCTAGGGCCCGATAAACACTCTTATCGGTCTGCCCTGGGAGCTCATTATTTTTTATTAAGGTTCCTTTATAGCGCGCCCCCCTCAGAGAAAATTACCAGACCCTTCCTTCGCTGTAATTAAATAACCAACTTCTCTAGCTACGGCATCATTTTTGTTTTATCACAATAAACCTACTCGTGATAAAAATATTTTTATATATTTGCGAACATATATTCAAGAGGAGAATATATCTCTAATTCGCTTGAATAGTAGCACTAAGTTTTGATTTTATATAGAATTGGTCGTATTTCAAATACAGTACCGTAGACTGCGATTACTTCCTTACTAAGGTCGTCTTACAGACTTTCCCAAAGGTGTTTGCGCTATTATAAATTAACTAATTATCCTCTTGAATATATGATGAGGAAATATAGAATAATATTTTTAATTTTTCTAAGGAGCGTTACCAGCTTTGAAAGTAAAATGAAGGACAGTGCAAACGTTCTCTAGAATCAAACAGAACTCGCCAGCAAGTTCCTATATCTTCAACAGTATTTATAATCTTATTATTATTATTTTTATGAACCATAATTTCGGAACATATTTATTTTGAATAACAAGAATAAATTTACATAGTTATCGTTTAGTAAATTTACGCATTTTGTTGAAAAGATATTATATTATTACTTTTACATTTATATGACAGTGGCTGAAATATATTACGAATTTTTTTACATTGTCTGCCTTATGTTTCACCAGTTTTCTTATTATTATCGTCATAAAATAAAAATAATTCTGTACCACTACAGAATTACACTATAGAAGTAGTTTGTTAAAAAGTCCTGTTTCTTGATCACCGGTTGTGCATGAAGGTGATCTGTTCAGAATCACGTTGGACTGCCACATTTTTCCCCAATTTCGCTTACCATGATAAATGTAAACATATTTTTCACAACGGTTCTGGAAAAATCCTTCTAAACTAAAAAAAGTTGTCGGACAGGGCAAATAGTTTTGAGACACGTGTATCAAAAGTCATAAAGAAAAATAGTGACTTTTCAAGAAACGTTAAAAGTCATGGGAAGCTATATCTCTCACGCATCCAGTTCTCCTTGAAGCTCTTTTATAAATTAAATTAATAAATAAAACCCTTTATGAAATTATACCCATTGATCCTTTTAATAAATAATATTATATTGGCTAAACTAATGTGTCATTTTATTTAGCGCATAATCATCGACATAGTATGAGGCCCCACTAAACCACTAAAAAAATGGTTGCGGAAACGGTCAGTGAAGATCACAAATAAATAAAACGTATTTATTAGAGCCAATGTCTCGGTCAGAACTTAAGGTCTTCATCAGGACTAAAAAAAAATATTAGTGATATTACATAAGTTAAGAAGCACGAAAGTACAAGTTACTATTGTACTAGTCAGTGTAATTGTACTAAGTTAAATCGACAATAGTATTAGTTTGTACTTTATTATGAAAGTATATTTCATTATATATTATATTTCTGGTGGTCAGAAAGTTGAAACACAGCTTTTAATATTTTCAAGAAATATTGAAGTTTAGGAATAAAAAAATTACCATTTTACTCTAAAACAGTTGCACTGACCTTAATAGATTAAAAGTCGTGAACAAAAACATTTCATCAATCTTTAATTCAGTCATGTAAATAAATCTCAAATTATAGCACCTATTATTGCATAATTATGTAGCGGGTGATTATGTGTAATGAAATGATTATTATCCATTTTGAGAATAACTATACAAAAACATTAAAAAAGTTTTTGTTAAAACAACTTTTCTGGTCCCAGCCCCTAATAAATTCTAAAAGTATGTTTAGGTGTCACGGGAAACCAAACCATGTTTCTATACTAACAATTACGATAAGGATGCCTATTTTTCATAGTACACGATAAGGAATCGTGTTCTGTATCGTGTAGTGCCACACAGTAGGTACAACATTGTAACTAATAGGAAAACTAGTTCCATATTTCAGATATGGGATATAATTCAATAACACAAGGAGCAGGAGACATCAAGGGCGACAACTTTCCCCCGCCTTCCACGGCTGACTCAATATAAATAATATCAGACACGGACTTTAATTTATGGCAGCAGATATAAATGTGAGGGTCCGGCCAAATGTAAACTATTATCATCAGGAATTATATTAATGTCGTCGGGTGAGCGGTTGGCAGTACCGCTGAAGAAGTTCCGCCAATTTAGTCCCGGCGGGAATAAAATTCCTTTTGGACGCTCTATATTTATTTGGCTGTGACTCTTTGTCCTGTTCAGTTCCCCGGTCCTAAGGGTCTTCATCGCGTCCTGCCGTATTTTTTTTCTTCTTGTCTCTGGCAATTGTAAATTATGCGATACATCTAACAGCTGCTAGCTGTCATGTTCTTGCATTTGCTTATTATTATTTCTAAGGTAATTGGACACTACAGCCAACACCTGGGAAGGGAAATAAAATGAACTACCTCCGTTTCAATTTTTTTTTGTAATTAATTTTAAAATAATTTATTTAATTTGTAATTATACTAACAGTCTTGGTAATATTTTGAAATGCATTTTGTGTTTTATTAGTGGACATTTTTTGTTGTACTAGAAACTGATATACTTGCTTTAGTAACCGTGCAGTCAAAGCGATCTTAACTTTTAATTTCAGGCACACATAACATCTATTGAAGAATGGTGTAGAAACTGGAGAATCAAAATAAATCCTGACAAATCCCACCAGATCACCTTTACTCTCCGTCGTAAACCTCTGCCCTCCTGTCCTACAGTATCCTTTCTAGATACACCACTAACGCCTGTTG
>NW_027105187.1:100214-100878 GCF_000696795.3 Halyomorpha halys | reverse complement strand
AGGATGCAAGGTTAGAAACTAGGGGATTTGAGTGGTTAGGGAATTTGTAATGGAAGGAGTGATATCTGGTTCGGATTAGATAGGTTACATAAGGAACATTAAGGTCTTTATGTATGGAATTTATTTGTGACAAAGTAAGGAGCATTGAGGATTTTACGAAGGATTTTGGATTCTAAGGATTGGATACGAGAGGAACTCGAAGGTTTAGTGGAGCCCCAAAGCTCAACTGAAGATTGGCCTTATTACAGTCATGTAGATCAGTCTTTTGTAATGTGTTGGCAGTTTTGACCGTTTGTCTAGTAAGTGCTGTAATAGTCGAAATCGACGTGCAGTTTCCTGTCTTTTCAGTCTTGTGTGAGGATTCCAGGTTAATCGTTTGTCCAAATGTAGTCCAAGGTAGCGGATCTGTTCGACAGGGGTAAGAGTATCATTATTAAATGAAAATGTAGGGCAGTCGGTAGGTTTACGATGAAGGGTTATGATGATTTGATGGGATTTATTTTTACCCTCTAATTTCTACACCATTCTTAGAGGTTTGTGATATGGGACTGAAGAGTTTGAGATGCAATCAAAGGGTTATTATTAACTGCGAGCACACATGTCATAGGCATGCGTGTTGAGGATATGAAATGAAATGAAAAAATAACTTTATTCTGGGACATAT
>NW_027105187.1:99815-100164 GCF_000696795.3 Halyomorpha halys | reverse complement strand
ATTGTATTATTTTGTACAGTTGTAAATTACAATAAATAAACAATAAAAAAAAAAAAACTTTTAATTTCAGGTTAAGTACTTGCTCGACCAATTAATTGTTGGCTCTAGCAGCACATTTAGACAAATTTTAAATGTAATAGAAAAAAAAAATCTTTTAATCTATCAATTCATTGTGGAAAACACTTCGCTATTTATTTATTTTATTTTTTAATATCTTTATTGAAATTTACAACTGTATATCATATAATACATTCAATACATTTGATCTTAGTTAAAATGGAGTGTTATAGGCGTGTGGAGCAATTACCCATTGATAGCACTCTAATGACATTTTACATTAGCAGGTCTC
>NW_027105187.1:84041-98095 GCF_000696795.3 Halyomorpha halys | reverse complement strand
TTTTTGGCATTCAGCTTCAAATCATTGTTAGACGCCCATGCGTTAATGCTGTCGACAGGATACAGGATAGTGCCAGGATTGGTTGGAATGTCAGCTGTGCTACGTTATTTAAATAAATGATTTAAATTTTATCCATTTTTGTCTCAAAACTGTTTATTTTCTTTATAAGTCCAATGTTTCGGCCAATTCGGCCATCCTCAGGGACAATCTATCACAAAACAGCTTTTATTACATCTATGATCTTCAAAAATTCAAGATATTTAACAATATTATTTATAATTTATCTTACCTTATACAATTTTTGAACTAAATAATTTAAAAACACAACTTCATGCAGGCTATTCTGCTCAGGTCAATTCAACAATTTCCATGAAACATTAAAACATTAGGTAAACATATATTTTTTGTTAATAAGCATATCCTACATTATGTCTAATTACCTAATTAGTCAATTTTCACATTAAACCAAAAATTAAAATTCTTTATCACAGTCACTTGTTTGTTAAAATTTATCTCAACAATCCTTGTAACCTTCCCTCCACTCAGGTCAAGCATTAAAATTATTTATTATAACTATATTTTTGTTAATTTTCCTATTTATTTCATTAGTAAAATTCCCATCAAGGCTAATTATAATTTTCAACTTTCAATTTATCACATATTTTTCATAAATTAATTTAAATTAATACCTCTGTATAGTGTCGGTTCAAATTGCTTGTATCTGTTTTGAAATTCACTGTATACTTAATATTTTGTTATTGGTTTTTTAAAATAAAAATAAAAAACAAAATATTAGATAATGCAGCTATTTACTTTCATTAGTTTCAGATATACATGTTGTTCAGAATCCAACGTTTTTTTTTTCTTATTATGAGAAATCAACATTTAGTAAATAGTAGTAAACTATTAATCATATTAATACAATTATTATAAACTATTTTATGAAACCCCTATTTTCAATTTAGGTAATAAAAGCCACCCTGTATCTCTGACAGTTCCATGATATTTGTTAAATTAAATTCATAGCATGTTGATTTCTCATATTTTTAAAAAAATTTTTTGTTTATTTACTGGACATACTGATGCCTATAAGCACCTGAATTGAAGTTAGCGCAATGCACCATGGTGTATTTCATTTCAGTAAATCTCCGTTGTAGTTGTTTTTTTAAAAAATAAATTGACAAAGATTTTTGACAAATGTTTGAGAAAAAATTAATTTTATCAACGGTATTTTAGGGCTTTTTATTAACTATATAATAGAAGTGATAGAAGATCTATATTAACACGCAAGTTAAAGTTAAGTAAAAGTTCCTTAAAAATTATTATCATATAGTTTTATATTAAAATCTTGATTGCTGTTAATAATTAAAAATTAATCTTATACAAAAAACTACCTGTTCATAATAATACCTTCTCATAAACCTGATCATAATTGACACGATTTTGCTTTTTGAAAACTTTGTAGCACAGATAGGTTTTGTTAAACTTTCACAATGTTAACAAAATACAAAAAACCAAGACAAAAACAATTTGAGAATTATTTCTATCTAGAAACCTTTATCTTTTGAACTATAGTTTGATCCTGTTGCCACCTCCAGTTATAAATCATCCCTCATTGACTCACCTTCGAGGAGAATTATCGGCTAGGATTTAGTACACTGCCCTACAAATGTAATGATGTATGAGATCTGTCTGAAGGCAATTTGTTGTAACAGGTTAATAAATGATCCGGGTGTCGCGCAAATGATGTCGTCGATATTTCTCACCCTGAAATATCAAGTCTGTCCTAATTCTAATAGATCGTTTATATTGAGATGGGGTGTAGTTCTCATCGTGCCTCTTCTGCTTCCCGTTAGTCAGGAGAAAATTTCTTTCCGATGTAACTTCTGTTTCGACAAATATGTAAGAGAGATATTAGTTGAAAAATTAATACATAAAATAATCGATCAAAGGTACGAAATTCGAATTTCAAAAATCAAAATCGAAAGGAACATAGAGGGTTTAAATCAAAAATACTGGGTATCTTCTGTTGATATGATTGTTCAGTGGCCTTGGGAATTCTTACAAATAAGTAGTCCACTTGCTTGTAACTGTTGAGCCCCTTCAGTGATAGAATACCACCCAACCTGCAGTCTTCGAGTTCCTGTTTACTCGATTTAACTAGTCCTGTGGAACAGCCTGTAGAAAAGAATTTGTTCCGACTGCTAGAGATTTTTCGTCATGAATATGTATAATAATGTAATGTATAGGAATTCAGTGAAAGTTTTCCGACCGACAAAAAAAAATTATATATATAATATAATATTTAGAAATTCTATTAAATGAAGAATATTAAGAATTATGGAACAACAAAAATAGTTGACTATTCACTGAACCCGATCAATATAAGGTAGTTCACTGCAGCTTCCCAATTATTATTCACCACGAAACCCTTCTTGTGATAGACAAATTTGTCTAGATGGGCTAGAAGAATCTTTCGGCACCCATATCTGAAAAAATGAAGCTGAACAACATTGCAGCACATTTATTCTTTGAGCGATTGGTTATGTTGGAAAAGAAGGGGGAACTGTACTGAATATTTGATATATTCTTTTTTTGTTAATATAGTGAGAAAGTGGCATTCCTTGCGGGACCTCTGGCATATACTGCGGCACCCAGTTTAGGACCCCCTGGTTTACTGAACTAAACAAGGATCTATTGTGATTTTTTTTATTTTGAAAATGTATTGAATTCTTTATTTTTAATATATTTTATTAGATTTAGATTTTTGGTAATTTATTAATTATTATTATTAACACTTATTTTCCTTTCATGGATATAAATATACTAAAAAAGAAGCCCTGGCCATCTATAAGGTCCGTGTTGAATTCAATTATTTCCCTTTCTTCACATCATTGGACAATTTATAGCTCCGAAGTCAGACATCGGCAATTACTTCAAAGACTACCCTGCAATTTGCCCTGTCTGGAAGGAGAAGGCGTTGAACAGACCTGTTAGGACGAAATGAACCTTAACAAAAAACCTCACACACGTCCTTAAATCAGTGAGCTCCTCTGTAATTTCCATCAATCACTGTATAAAATTATCTAGTCACATTTTCTTATTTTATTCTATTTATTTTCTTTTTATCGTTGCTGAGGTCAATTTGGTTTTCCCGGCACTAACTAAAGGCATGCGACGCTCGGTAATCGCCTGTGACGGGGAAAATGAAATCCGTAATAATAATTGAGACCGAGGAACGAGGGGGTAAATTACCCCTTATCTCCCCCCGCAGCTCTTAACAAGTATAATAGATGAATAATTAGCTGTTATTACAAAAAGTAGAGGCCTAACGACTGTAGCCATTACCTCGGACGTGTCGGCCCCAATACCTCCCATTACCGCCCTCCATTAACTCTCCCTCTCTAATTGTCCTTAAATATAATATATTGTCAGTCATTACCTCCCCTTCTAATTGAAGGATGAGTTTGTTCTTGTCCAGATAAATATTAATGTCTGACTCTTTTCCTTTTATTAGACAGGGAACTAGAATGGCTGATGCAAATTATGGTTTAGAACTGATAATTCCCTGCTATGGTCTCTGATCTGCATGTATTTAGCTGGTTAGATGCCTGAACAGATCGGAACATTTTTCATCTGGTATCGATTTTTCCTTAAAGAAAAAAAAGATATTTCCATAATGACTTGGTTGAGCTTTTTTTTCAATCTATTTTATTAGAATATAGGAAGGTTAAATTGTATTAAACATAAAAAGAAATGCAATTGATTTTCTGAATAGTGAATACTGAACCGAATGGTACAATTGTATTTATCATGGAACCAGATTTAAAAATTACCTCAAATAATTTGTTTAAATTAGATTTTAATTTTTTATATATGGTAACAGTTAGTTTATTTTAACTTATTGGTATTGATTTTTAAACCTATATTTTTTATTTAAGATATCAAACATTTTTGAATACCCGAACTTAAGAAAAAATACTTTAATAACATGTAATGAATCATTAATCTGTAGTTTTAATTTTTATAGATACCATAAACATCAAATTAGACTGTTTGTATCAGCCATTCCTTTATCCAAAGTATGAGAGTCAGACCAAGATGCTATTCAAATAGACTATTTCCCTCTGATCATCTTCTCTGCAGTACAATTTAGAAATTTGTCAATACATGAGGCATTAAAGAGGAATTTAATTTTTTATTATTATCATCATTTCATAGTATTTACTAGCTATGATCCGTATGATTCCGTAATATAATAAAAACTACCCTAATAAAATGGTGGGACCAAGACTTACAGGCTTAATTACTTGTTTTTTAAATACTTTTATTCTTAATATTAGTATTTCTAATAATCTATTTCGAAAATATCATGTTTGGCCATTTAAAATTAATGAACATATAATTTTACCAACTCATGGAGTTATATAGGGTAACAGAATACCATATTTCATTCCGTTAGAAGGATTTTGAAACAAATAGAATCTGGTTTATAATTGCTTTTTAATATACCAATGTCTAATGTTGTCTTAATGAGAATGGCATTTAAGATACTTTCAAGGTGGAAACATTTTCAAACCTTGACAGATTTGCACATTTAGAAAAATTTACATGACCAAGAAACAACAGCGATTCTTGTTTCTGGTTATAACAAAGTGTAAATTCTTCTTTATCGTTTACTATAACTTACCTAATATTGGACCAATTAAGATGTATTAGTCCCATGATTCCAGGGAAGAAAAGGAAGTTATTTTGCCCCAATTTTTGATAACTTAAAAACTATACATAGTTACAAGACAAAATGGATGACCCTGCCATTCATAGTTGGGGGAAATAAAAAATGGAGGGTATTTCTAAACGTTACAAAAACAACACAATCATAATAGACATCACAAAACCAAAAAAAATGTAATAAATTATCACAAAAGTAGAATAAGTTTTCTAAAATATGTGCTCTAAAGCTAATATGTGCCTGTTAGTACCCGAGATACTGTTTAAAATAGCTATTTTTTTCCCAATATCCTGTGAATTTATTCTCGCAAATATGGTAGAAATTACTACTCCTTCGAATGTCAATGTCTACGAATGTATAATATTTGTCAAGTAGGGGCAGAAGTGAGAAGTAGCTTTTTCTATGATATTCGCCAAAATTAATCACCGTTAATATCTCGTTGTTTGGACAAAACTTTATATTTATAAAAAACTATATTGCAGGAACTATTTAATTCACAGATGTTAATTAGTACTCAAATTAAAGCTAGTTGAATGTACAATAATTTAGTTAATAACGTTTCTTTTCGTTGGATCAGCAATTTTCAAGATATTCTCCAAAATTAATTCACAAAATATTGAAACAAAAATGTTGCTTTTATAAATAATGTATCTCGAAAATTAAAGTGAATACCAGAGCTCATGTAATGAATCATTAATCTGTAGTTTTAATTTATATAGATACTATAAACATCAAATTAGATTGTTTATATCAGGAATTCCTTTATCCAATGTATATCCAAAAATATCCAAAGTCAGACCAAGATGCTATTCAAATAGTCCATTTCCTTCTGATCATCTTCTCTCCGGTACAATTTAGCAATTTTTCAATACATGAGACATTAAAGAGGAATTTCATTTTTTATTATTATCATCCTTTTTCGCTACTGCAGTATTTACCAGCTATGATCAAATTTCGTAATATAATAAAAATTACGCTAATAAAGCTGGTGAGACCAAGACTTACAGGCTTAATTTCCTGTTTTTTTAAATATTTTGTATTCTTAATATTAGTATTCCTAATATTCTATTGCTATATCTATATCATATATCTATATCATGTTTGTCCATTTAAAATTAATGAACATACAATTTTACCAACTCATGGAGTTATATAGGGTAACAGAATACCATATTTCATTCCGTTAGAAGGATTTTGAGACAAATAGAATCTGGTTTATAATTGCTTTTTAATATACCAATGTCTAATGTTGTCTTAATGAGAATGGCGGAAAATTAATTACCGTTAATATCTGGTTGTTTGGACATAACTTTATATTTATAAAAAACTATATTGCAGGAACTATTTAATTTACAGATGTTAATTAGTACTCAAATTAAAGCTAGTTGAATGTACAATAATTTAGTTAATAACGTTTATCTTCGTTTGATCAGGAATTTTCAAGATATTCTCCAAAATTAATTCACAAAATATTGAAAAAAAAAATTTTGCTTTTATAAATAATGTATCTCGAAAATTAAAGTGAATATCAGAGCTCATATTTTAGCAAATTTATTCTTCTCTCAATGATATTACATTAAGAGTTTTAGTGTTCTAGATGGTTTTAAAGATATTGGCTCTTGTTTACTTTTAGATTTTTCTGGAATAAAAAAATTTAGGGAGCATGCACCTTAAATACTTCAATATTTACTTTTTAATAACATCTACTGTATCCCTTGCCTAGCGTCTTATTTAGAACTGTTTGTAACTCTAATTAATTACTGGAATACATTTTTAAATTGAAAAAAAGAGTTATATCAGAGGATACAATCATTATTTGTAATTATGTTCCGAAAAATAAGTTAAAATTTTGAATCAAAAGATGCTCTATTTCATATTGTTTTCTTCTACTTCGCTAAAATTGATATTAAATAGGTATTGAATTTGTGTAATAGCATTTAATGATTAGTTAATTTATAAACTCTTAAAGTTGAAATTGATATTTATTTTTTTATTTATCCTTCTTTCCCAATAATAAAAATAAATAATGAAAAAAAAATAAGGTACTCAATATTTCTTTGTTCTTGTGTTTATGAGAAAAAACATTATAAAACAAATTAAGTTAATTGATATTGTTGAGGTTATTAAAGCGAAATAGTCATTAAATCACGTTGAGGTATAATTATTTTGTCTTACAATCTGCCAACTTTATCCCCTTTGCTCGCGCAATATTTTCCTGTAGTTCTTTATCTCTTTTTTTTTTTTTTTTTAATAATGATTCAAGAGGAAAAATGACAATAATTTGCTTAATGTATACGTTTGTTTTTAATTTATGATTATGACGTTGAGTCTGATTTAGCATTAATTGTTGATTATGGAAATGTAATATCTTGAAATAGTTAAATATCTGTCACATAAATCGTCTTATAAATATTCGATGTAATTTCCTTTAGGTTGTAGATGTTTGTTGTAGTAAATTTATTTTTCTAAGCTAGTCGAAAGTGGGATTAAATATGATATTTTTATTTATGCTAATCTCAAAAAAAAAAAAATAATAATAAAATGAAACACAAATAATTAGCCATTAAAATCTTTGGTTATTCAAGTTTTTTTTTTTTTTTGTTGGTCAGTTTTTTTTTTTTTGTTTTAATATAATTAAATAAAATGAAGTCTCTAAGGGATTTATAAAAAAAAAAATATTCTTATAACTATGTAAAATTGATCACATATTGAAGTGATTGATTGAATAAATTGAAATTAATCCAGAATTCAGATTAAATGGAATTATTTTTCATTACTTATCACAAAGTAAATCAAAATTATATTTTTAATAAAGCGTATTTGACATCTGAAAGATTATTTTGGTCGAAAATAATTTTTGAAAATAAATTTTTAATAACAGGACTAAATTTGTTGAACGTTTGATATTTCAAAAAGAATTCCACAGCTTTATCACATATATCGTTAAAGGTTTTATAGGCCTAGGCTCGAGAGATAAAAAAAACAGTTATTTCCCCCACAAATATTTATCGCTTTGATGAAAACTATATATATTTACTAGACATAATTGTTATAATAACCATGAAATGACCATAGCTCTAAGAAATAAAAAATTACAGCTGTTTCAAAAACAATAAAATGATTTAATTTTCATTCGAAGCTCTATATATTTAAGAGGAACTCCTCATCCGTTTATTTATCCGTTAATTTCAAGATCTACCAAAGGCTGCGGTTCGATGGGCAGTTGAATATAAGTCTGAGGGCCGTGAGCGAGTATTGCGGGAATGGACTGAGGACTTAAATTGAAGGATGTCTGAGATGTACGATGGACAGCGGGATTGGATAACTTAATAGAGAAAGGAAGCAAGGAAATATTTACGACGGAAGGAGGGGTAAAGCCACTTCAACTCTTCATAAAATCGGGTGACAGTCCCTGGGGACCTCAAAGATAACCGATAAAATTTAACCGTTTTAATTTTGCTTCGAGATCCCCAGAGACACCCCCGTAAACCACACAGCAATAGTCAAAGTAGGGGAATATTAAGGAAGTAACCAGGAACCTGCGGGTTTCAAAAGGAAGTCGGTGACGAAGATAATTTAAACGCTTCAAGGTGTAAAGGTTCGACGGGAAATATCGGAGACGTGGTTTTTCCAGAAGAGAGTTGGGTCTATAGTGACACCAAGGTTTTTAACGTATGGATGGAATTGTATTGGATTGTTGTTTAAGAATAAGGTTGGAATATGAGGAATAGTTTTCAGGAGGTTATTGGATCCTATTACGATTGCCTTAGCCTTCTCTCCATTCAACTTAAGCTTGTTTTCTTTTGCCCACTGGCTAATTCTATTCAGATCTTCTTGGATCTTCTCCGTAGCAACTAATAGGTCAGATGGTGGGAAGAAAAGGTAAATTTGGAAATCATCTGCATAAAAATGGTATTGAGAATGTTGGATAAGGATGGGAAGGTGATTAATGTAGATAGCGAAAAGGGTAGGGGATAGCGATGAACCCTGAGGGACACCACAGGTGAGGGGTCGAGTCATTGAGGTTTATCAGGAACCACTACGTACTGGGAGCGATCGGATTGGAAGCTTTTTATGTTCAATAGTTCCCAAGATCCTATTTTTTTAAAAGCAAAATTAGTTAATGGTTGGCACTTCTATATATTTTTCCAATGGATGACCTTTCTAAAAGTCTTCTATGACTCATCCAACAGTAGAATAGGTATAAGATGAAAATCTAAACTTCGAATTAACTGTGTTTTTTATGGTTGTAAATCAGAGTAATTAAATGGTTTCACAGTCTAACTTCTGAATGTAGGCTAGTATGTCGATGTTTAGTATTTTCTCTTCTGAAATACTATAGGGCTCTGTCCTTACACTCCTCTATTAAAATCGTTTTCGGTGCCAGTACTATATCAATCTATTTCTATTCTACAGGTTGTATAATAAATGAATGTGTATATCGTACACAATCTCTTGGAATTAGGAACAACTTTCAAAAATGAATTGAATCGTTTGGTGATACAATACAAAGCACATAATTTTAAACATTTTTAATAATTTTTTTAAATTTATTTATTGAAAGCAGATGACCTCGAGATCTTCTCTAGAAATGTTATTGGAGTTCTTTCAGTGGGTAGATTCTCCTCATGTTTGTATGTCACTATGCCACCTACAGCAAATTTACTTGATGTATATATTTGCATACAGTTGTAAATAACAATAAATAAATTATTTAAAAAAAAAATATTGACATTTACAGCTGTATATAAATAAAAATAAATCTAGTAAATTTCATGTAAAATCATGATATTGTGATACAGGTGTTTAGAGAAATTACCCATAGGTAGCACTAATATTTTATTATGATCAATCATATCTTCATAACCACTTCATCAAAGATTATGAAAGTCCGTAAAATGAAGTGCGATTGTGCAATGTCGGATGAGAATAGGCCAACACTGATTTTAGCTAACCACCTGCTGGTGTCTTATTATTAAAGCTATTAATTTTTCCGTTGACTAAGACACCCTGATAGGTTCGTACAAATAAACAAGTGACTATAACGTCTGGTTTTCATGACACGAAAAATTAATTTTATGAACTGTAATAATTTTTTATTCTATTATTATACTATCTGATTTATCATATGCAAAGTTTCATTAATGTAATTTCTTTGCCTTACCTGCTAACATATTGACATTAAAACAAGTTGTGCTTGGCACGAGATTGTGTAATTTTTTGCAATCAGTTTTTTTTTCTCTATAAAGGGAACAAAAGGCTATTTTTAACTGAAACCAATAACAATCTTGTGTATTTAAATAATATATCTAATTTTTGACAATAAAGTTATAAATAAAATTTTAAAAAATATTTCTCCACTAAGTTCATCCTGATTTGTTGTTAAGTAAAGGAATGGTATAGAAAAACCTGCACAATCTCAATTTGACAGTAGTTAGAAGAGGCCATACATTATTTATATTCAACTAGACTTATTTGAGTAGCTGAATGTTCCTAATTATTAAATGGTTAATTGACGTAACCATTCCGATCATCCAAGTCATACAGAACTCTTGCTGGATGTATGAAATCCAATCAGTTACTGACTATTAGTTACTAAAACTTTAAGGGGCTTATTTAAATATAAATCAGTCGTAATGGAAACAAAATAATTTATATAGTAAATGTATGATATCATTAGTTATGGTAATCACTTCCTTCTGTTGTAGTTAGTGGTTCCAGAAGCCCAGAATGTGTGGTACCATGTATTTAATTTACACTATACACTATTCTTGTTCCCAGAATAGAATTAGAATAGACTGTTAGTATTTGTTTAAATTATATTCATTAGTAATTTATATCCCAAGGTAGTAATTCATTCTATAATAATACTCGGCTACCGTAAGCCTAGAACTATTACGCCCCTCAGAGACATGTTAGTTAGGTGGAAGGAGGACTATGAGCAAGGAAGATTTATTGGCGAATGCAAATGGCGGGGAGTGGCGGTTGTGAATAATGCCGGGGCAGACAGGGCATTAGTTGTCTTTTTATCTTTGAGAAGTCGTGGCTCATATTTCTGGCTCAGCCGCTCCTGTCCCCTGTATTAGCTCCTATTAATATTAATATATTTCACCGCTCTGGTAAAATTAAAAATGTTGGCACGCGGAAACCGAAAGTCCCTGTCGAATAATTCATAACAGGTAAAAGGTCGCGTGAAAAATATAGCAGTACTTATTTTAGAGAAATAATAAAATTGATTTTCGCAAAATTGTTGATGTATGATAATAATATAAGAGGAATGAGAGGGTAATTTTTTTTTATTTGAGAATTTCATCATCGTTCAAACCATATATGATTTACCATAAATGTAAACTTTTTTTGGTACATTTGCAAAAAATGTTAATATTCTTTTTTCATTATACTATCTATCCATATAGTTCTAAATTTTGCCAATTTAATTTTTCCTTTTAATCACGAGGTATTTTTTTTATTTTTTTGTCCGAATACCATAAGAATACTGTAAGTACTATAAGAAGTACTTCAAAAAATAGCAGCAGCACTTCACTTCTTTTTATCTTTGAACCACACCAACATTACGATAATTACAGTTTCACTAAGCTCGATAAAAGCTTTAGATTCTATGTATCCAGAACATCCGAGAATTTCCTGCATCCATTTTCACTTAAAAACTCTACACAACATGGTTATGTCAGTAACATTTCTATGGGTTCCAAGCCATGTAGGAATCGCAGGGAATGAACTGGCCGATCACGCTGCAAGAGAAGCACTCGCGCTTCCGGGACGGGGTAAAGCAATTTTAACTCCGACAGAGATGGGCAGGCCTCTTGTAAAGGAAGTTAAAGATAAATGGCAATTTTTGTGGAACGAAAGCCCAATGAGTAAATTAAAAATTATTAAAAAGGATGTCAAGCCCTGGGGTACCTCCAGCCGCAAATGCCGTAGAGAGGAGGTTGTACTGACTATGCTGAGAATAGGTCACACGAGGCTCCTATCTTATTTCAAAAGAAACGCCACCTAACTGCCAGTATTGCAATAACAATTTAACAATAAGCCATGTTTTCCAACGATGCCCATATTTTACACCACACCTCAATAGCATGGGACTACGCCAAGATATCTAAAAAAACAATGGAGACGATGATAAGGCAATAGAATTGGTGTTTCAGTTTTTGAAATCACAAAATTTACTGACAAAAATATAACTTGATCGGAAGGGAAAAAAAAAAAAAATAAATAATCAAATTAAAAAATAAATAAAATTTAACGAATATTAGCAAAATTAAATAAAATATAAATGGCGTTGATGACCAATGGAGTTTGGCGTCACTAAACAACCAAACAAACTAACTTCAAAAAATGTGGAATTTTTTAGAAAAAAAAATTAAATTTGTTAATTATTGTAAATATTTCAAGAAAACTTTTTTTTCTAAAATATTCCCCATTTTTAAATTGAAAAATTTCTTACCATTCAAACAGTAAAAAATAAATAAATAAATTCCTGACTAAAAGGGAGAACAAAAATTATTCTATATCGAGAAAGGTTTTCATTTCTTTTGTTATTACTCTGCATTTTTTTTTTAAATTTCGTAAATAATTTATCACTATATCGAAGACTATATTTTAAGGGGAAATAGGCAGTAACTTTCGAAAACTGACACGACTATATGGTTGCCAAATCCTAATAACTGTTCTAGAAATAATTAGAAGAAAGCGGAAGCAAAAAGTCTTTAATCTCTGGACCAACAGTGAATAGTTCACAAGTCAATGTTTTTAATTGAGTTAGGTAATTTTAATAATGAAACATAAAGAACATATAAAAGAATTGATAAAAAACATTCTATTAGGCAATCAAATTAAATTAACTATTTCATCTAAATGTTTTACAAAAGCTGAAGAAAAAGTGTGTTTACATCAACAGTGTTTCAAACAGTAAAATTAGAAAAACTAAAAATTCTAAAAATTGCAATTATAAAATACCATTCAGACACATTTTGTAGATTTATCGAAGATGCTAATGTTATAGAGTAAAAATAATGGTCCAATGTAAACCATGGCCCCTCCATTTACTGATGGTCAAGAGATTTATAATTGTTTGCTTTCGGGTATCTTCCAGTCATTTTTTGACAATAGTTATTAAGATTTGGCTACTATATAGTCCTGACAGTTTTCATGCAGGAGTTAGTGCCCATTTCTTCTTAAAACTATAAAAATTCGAAAATAGTTCAAAATGTTGGTTATAATTTAACGGTGATAGTATATTATACTGATAATTGAGATCAGGCATTTTTATAATCTTCGGTCTTTTATTTTTGAGAAAATTTTGTTAAAAAAAAATCTATGATCTTGAATTTAATTAGTGATATAAAAAAAATGTGAGATGAGAATAATATATTTATTTTGGATCATATTTATTTTATTCACTTTATATTTGTATCCTAAAATTTCCACTGATTATAGCAATAATGTTAGGCTACATTGATAATAAATATGCATTTTAATTTCCATATGGCACATTTTCCTTTCCAATTAATTTTCATCAAATCTTTAATAAATTATTAAATTATATTTAATTATTTTTCTTCTTAAATTTATCAGATATTGACCCTGTCATTTATCAGCTGTCCCTCAATTTTAATTACATCATCTTCAGACTATGACCAGATGTTGTAATTGCAGTCCCGGAAAGAGGAAGGCTACAGAATCGAAACAGTTCGAGGAACACCTTAGATTACAACATATAACATTACAGTACGAACAATAGATCACGTTAAAGGTGACACATCTTCCGAACTAGATTATATGATAATTATACATGCTATCATTATTTCGTGACGAGGTCATTGCAAATGACTTCTTTGACAGTATGATTCATATTGAGCCAGGTGTAATGAGAAGTACGATAAGTACTGTCGGAAGCAATGTTGTAAACATATATTCAAAACATAATGCTAGTCGAAAAATAATGCTTATATTGGAATCAATGAACACATAGAGAGTGATTTTAACAAATAATTACAGCTATATAAATTTTAACATGATTAACTGTCTTTCATTGGTATTCATATTGAAGTTCAGTATATCATAGAGAAGTTTTAGAAACATCTACGTCTAATATAAAATAACGTAGAAAATAATAGGAAGTGGCGTAAATAAAATATTTGTTCCAATAACTTTTTTGACTACCAAACTGATGGACATACCCGAATTGCGGTTTTCCATTTCGTCAATGGGGTTTTGTGAAATAAGTAAGGGATAATTTCGTTTTAAATTATAGTGGTCATGTCGAACTGGTCCGCTACCTTGGGCTGCAACTGGGCAAATG
>NW_027105187.1:68655-83216 GCF_000696795.3 Halyomorpha halys | reverse complement strand
GGCTGCAACTGGGCAAATGGCTTAACTGGAATCCCCACACAAGACTGAAGAGACAGGAACCTGTACATCGATTCCGACTATTACAGCACTTACTAGACAAGCGGTCTAAACTTCCAATTCATTACAAAATACTGATATACATGACTACAATAAGAGCGATCTGGACATACGAAGTTGAGCTTTGGGGCTCTACTAAACCTTCAAATTCCTTTGGTATACAATCCTTACAATCTAAAATCCTTTGTAAAATCCTCAATCCTCAATCCCTACTTTGTCACAAATAAAATCATCCATAAAGACCTTAATGTTCCATATGTAACCGAACTAGCCCGAACCAGATATCAATCCTTCTATTATAAATTTCCTAACCACCCAAAGTTTCTAGCCTTGCTATTTCTTTCATTCCTGACAATCTTCCTAGGCGCCTGGAAAGAAGATGGCCTCGAGACCTTCAAATGTAGAAATACTATTAAAGTGCTACTAATGTCACTCCATTATGATCTTAGATAAAATTTACTGAATGTATTTTTATGTAAATACAGTTGTAAATACTATTAAATACAAAAACAAAAAATTAGAGTGGTAAGTAAAACTTGTGTGACGCGCACTATAGCAGATTTATAATTTTTGTTATGGATTATATTTTGCACAGAATCCTGACTACAAGTCACTTAAAAACTCCAACTTGCACGTGTTTTCGAACACACATGAACGCACTTCCCCGGCCTGGGATAACACCCGGAGATGGGACATGTGCTAGGGATCACTGTTAATAACCAATCAAAGCTGCCAGTTCCCTTGACAGACACAAATGTGCCCCCTTCCGCCCAAATTATGTTTACACTTAGACAGATGTGCCCTGTCACTTAGCTTCCTCTGACAGCCCTTAGTCCGAGAGCCTTCTTATTTCAGTTGCTCTAATAGTGTTTACCTCGGGGCATGTTTACTTCTCATGATATCTGTCAGGGTAGCAATGCATATGTGTTTATCAGTTACTTGTGGAAGTAATTGAAGAATTTTTTTTTCAACACGATTCTCGTTTTGGTTATAGTTATAGTGTACTCCGAGAGGCATTGAGGCTCCCCTTTCTATAGTGGGTAACATAACGAGATTGAATGAACCTATCGATAATAGGCTTCACTCAGAGTCAACGTCGAGTGAGTGGGTAATGACATCAATAGTGAGGTTGTGAACCTTTGTCCCCTATGGTTTATTGATACATTGATTTTTTTTTTTCACCCTTCAATATAACGCACCTTACCTGAATCTGTCTAGTAATCGGTTTTCCCAGAGTATATCAGTTCAAATATATTTATCATTAATTAGGTTTGGAATATTTTATAGTCCTATTATCACTCTTGTATTGCCATACTTCTTATTCGGTTGGAATACCGGGTTTAGATAGAAGATTGAAAATATATTTTTAAAGTGTTATGTCTATTTAACAGTAATTGAGTAAGAATCACTTATGGTGAACGGTTTTATAGTATTATTGTTAAAATAGATTCAGCATTGATCAGGTTTAAAATAATTTCCCTCCACTCCACTTATTTATTATATTTCAATTATAGCTTTTGAGCTGCTATATCTCTTATTCGGTTGGAATAACAGGTTTAGACTGAGGGTCAAAAATGTGTTTTAAAATTATTAGGTCTGTTTAAGAGAAATTTGAGTTAGAACCACTTCAACTAAATCTTACTCATACCGTGGTTTTTGCTTTGTTGATAGAAGTTTTAATTAATCTAAATTTTCGTCTAGTTACTAGTTGTAAATATTTCTAATGTTCAATACAACCAGATATATTATGAATGGATTGTTTATTTTAGTCAGTCATTTTTTTTTTTTTATTTATTTCGTTTCTCACAGATATTACTAATAAGATAGAGGTAAATATTAACTACGTGCAAATCACACCAAAACTCTTTACACGGATACCACATTAGGATCATTTCATTAACAGGTGTAGAATATATAAATATTACTCACTATAGAGGACATTAAATTGATGATCAAGAATGATAATTATATCACCTGTTGAGAATTAGTGACGAAAATAGAAAAACATTCTATTTAAAAATGAAACAAAAATAGAATGCATAGTGCTACATACGCCAATTTGTAATTTTAATGCATAAAAAAAATGTATTCGAGAAAAAAGAGATTATTTTTTAATAATGTATTTTTCCATTAATCTACTCTAGAAAACAAATGTTTTGGTGGAAGAACCATCATTATTGGCCCAACTTGAGATACAGAATAAAGTAGATTCATGGTGTTATATTTTTTTCACGGTTTGATTTGGTTTCTATGTTTTTATTTAATGACATAAAACATCACTAGTTATCAACGCCATTTTTATTTGTTATTTAATTTTATAAAATGTATATATTTTTAAGATAAAAGAATGTCAACTTATTTATAATTTCCAATGATATAATTCCAGCCTTATATTTAATTTTTAATTAAGAAAGTTATTTTATGTTCAGAAGTATTTGGCATGAAAAATAGACTAATATATATTAATTAATATTAATAATTAACTTAACTGTTAATTTGTAATTAAAAGTTTTAAAATTTAATGGTAAAGCAATAAAGTAGGGTGTTTTAACCAAGTAGAATAGCCTGCAAAATGTTTTTAAATTATTGGATGTGAGGTGTAAATTTATATTTAAGATTGTCCTTGAGTATGGCCAGTTGGCCAAAACAGTGAACATTTGAATATGAACAACCGAAATAATAAACTTATATATAATCTTATCAATTTCTTGAGACTGTCATTTATTGTTTAAATAAATTAATTGGTATCCATGTTAAGTCTCACACACTCTTTATTACATCATCAACAGTCCAACGTTTCCGCCAATTGTAATATTGCTATTGTAACAATTGTAAATATAAATTTACACCTCACATCCAATTATTTAAAAATGTTTTTCAGGCTATTCTGCCCAGGTCATTAATTACAAGTTACATTCCCCTATTTTGGCACGATTTTATTAATTTTTAAAACTATTAATTTTAGATCAACTTATCGCTCTATGATAGTTTATTTGATAACAGTTTATATGATAGTTGATAGAGTTATGTTGATCTAATTATTTTTTTTTAATAATTTATTTATTGCTATTTACAACTGTATAAATATATATACATCAAGTAAATTTGCTTTATGCGATATAATGACATGATATAAACATGTGGAGAATCTACCCATTGATAGAACATTTTTAGAGGAGAAGATCTCCAGGCCATCTTCTTTTCAGACGCCTAGGAGGATTATTAGGGGAGGTAATTAAGGAGGAGCCAGTTTAGAAACGAGTTGGTTTGGGGGGCTGGGAAGTTTATCATGGAAGGATTGGTGTCTGGTTCTGGCCAAATCTGCAACATATGTGACATTGAGGTCCTGATGGATGAAAAAACTAATTTCTTACAAAGTAAGGAGTATTAAGGATTTTACAAAGGATTTTGGACTGTAAGAATTGGACACGAGAGTAATTTGAAGGTTTAGTGGAGCCCCAAAGCTCAACTCCGTATGTCCAGATAGACCTTGAGGAAGGTCAAATTGGCCGAAACGTTGCCCTGATAATATAATAAAGAGTGTTGAGACTTAAAATAGATACAAATTATTTTATTTACACAATAGGTTGTTTTTATTTAAATATTCAAAAGTTGTTTTAGTTGGAACAGATTGTTTTAAATATTTAATTGATAGCCCACATAAAAGAGTGTGTTTTTTTAGTGAATCATACGATTTTTCTGATTTTCTGACTTATACTACTTTTCCTCCCTCTCTAGATAAACACATGTATAGATTTTTGGGAACTGATGTTTATCGATAAAATATACTACCCCATTTGTTGAGATATTAAGAAACAATAGAGCCATGCGCTTCGAACAATATAAGAGATTTTTTTTTTAAAAAAGAGAGCTCAGTAATTGACATGAGTTAATAGCAATATAACTCATTGTAGACAGCCGCCATAAAGCTTGCTCGAACATATGCAATAAATAATGGGGAAGGAGGTCAGGGTGATATAGTGCCGGCGGTCGGATGATTTTTCTTTGTGGCCTCCCACTAAATCACCAGCCGAGATTGGAGATATCGCCTATTTCAGGATCGACCAGCTGCTAGACTCCTCGCGATAAATTGGTCGAATTTGTCTTCCCCGAACGTCTTAACCTTTTGTCTTCTCGGTTCGATGGCGACACCTTTATCGGGAGGTGGTTGTGATAGAAGGATCTGTTTAAACCTACAGCTATCGATATTATTATTTTTTTCGTACATTTTCATTTTCATGTGAAAATAAAATTGAAAAATATGACTGTATACTATATCAAAGAAGACCTCTAAAAGTAATATAATTCAAATAATAACTGAAATATGTTACTTTACACTCGGTCGAACATTTAAAATCTACATTTTCACAGTTTTACATTACACAGTTCTTCTACCAAAATTTGTTTTTCGGAATAGATAAAAGAAATTATCCTGGTAGAAAGAGGCTGGTAAAAATAGAATAAGTCCGAATTTGAAAAATTATTTCTGATACCTGAAATAAAATTAGTTTTTTGAATTACTTGAAAATTACACATCCCCTAAAATATTATATCCTCTCATTTAAAAGACAATGAAATTTTCTACAATATAAAACTAATAGCATCTAATTTTATTATGCTGAATTTACATGTTTTCCACATGCCGCAGATCCAAGACTTGTACATATGCTTAGTAAACTGACGAAGCAACAAACGATAACATTCATAGGCATTTGAGTTTCTGTGACTTTTATCGACAATTACATTCGATTTAGAATGTTTTCATGATTAATTTTTTTTTTTTTTTTTTAATTCAAATTCAAATTTTTATTTTATTGATAAATATTACAATGTTGTTGGGCAATAAGTAATTGTGATAACTGATCACATTCATACTAAAATAAAATAACATAAGAATACAAATAAGTAAATAAAATAAAATTTCTCTCTAAATATATACAAACAGAAGGATAAAGAAAATAAAAATTATCAAACTGTGTATATGAGAAAATAAATAAATAAATAATCTCTAGTCACATTTATACTCTTATATACAATACTTACACTATCAACCTGTAGATCTCTGAGCCCACTCTATCCTCTACGAATGAAGCTCTTTTAAATCCCAGCACATCCCTCTCACCGCATCACTGGAGGCTGAGAAAGTGCACTAAAACCGCAAACACTCAATTTGAGTGGAGCATCTAACCATTT
Source organism: Halyomorpha halys (assembly GCF_000696795.3). Lineage (NCBI taxonomy): Eukaryota > Metazoa > Arthropoda > Insecta > Hemiptera > Pentatomidae > Halyomorpha > Halyomorpha halys. Next base: position 77,966 of record NW_027105187.1, on the reverse strand, counting down.
CCAGAATTTCAATTGCCCATTTTTATCATACAATAAGTCTCTTGGCCAATGCCGTTTCAACCTTAGGGGTAGATTGTAGGGATGGGTGGAACTGGATAAGGAAATTGCATATTAACGAATGCTCTAAAAATTTACATAATATAATAGATTAATTAAAACATACATACTAATAATAATAATTATGAAAAAAAATGAACATGATTATGTGAACAAATATATTATATTTTATATTGTTGTTACTAAATAAAATATAGTAACAACAATATAAAATATAATTAGAGTATCTAATTATATTTTATATTGTTGTACCTAATAATTTTCTGTTAGGGGATGTAATTGTAAAAACAAACTGAAATTTCTTAAATAGCTATAAATAACTAACCAATAAAAATTTTTTCAATTGAAGCATAACCAATATAATCCTTATAGATTACAACAAATCTCATATTACCAGTCTAAAAAATAATAATGAAACAGAAAATTAGTATGTCCCAGACATTCCTGATGGCTGTTTTTGGTAAAAAGCTAGAGCTGAAAATATAGGTAAAAAAGAAATAAAATTTACTCGAAATCCTGAAATTTTAGGAGAATGACCCATATGTTTCTCATTTTATTACCACTGTTATGCAGCATTGGTCTGCTTATTCATTGAATACTAGTTGTTCCGACTTACATAAATATTTAATATTTTAAATAAACAATTCATATTTTCCAAAAAAAAATTTTGAACTGCAAGAATTTCAATCACAAATATTATGACTGATCAGTACCTCTCCCACCAACTTCAGTAACAAGAACTTACCACTTTCAATAGACATTAACCATCTAATTCAAGGACTGACTATCAACACGAGACTTACCGGATACCAGACGACGTTTACGAAGAAGCTGGTATAAGGACCTCCTAAATTGATTTTCAAATTTCAATTTCAATGGAGAGACATCATTGGATGTCCTTAGCCTTCATGACTTTTTTTTTTTTTATATAACATACCATTCCCTGGTTGTAAAATATTATTCACAGTTGTGAATAAAATAAAATAGAAGTTTAGGATAGTAGCTAAAATACTCCGTAACAATGGCCCAACGATTCCTTTTTAACATTCAGGTGAATGTTGATGGATGATGGTTGTTCCCAAGAATCTAGAGTATTCACTCGGTAAAACAAAAACTATCTTTTAAAATTTCAAACCTTGTTTTTTATATTTCTTCTTAAATTGTTCTTGAACATTTTGACCCAGACACCTGGAGGGCGGACTCCAGCGTGGGAATTGGTCGGCTCCAGAACCAGCAGGTGGCTATTCACTCCTCCCCGAACTAATCAACATCAATAATGAGCCAGTGTTGCTCTCGGTGACTCTGCCACTTCTATTCAAGAGCAGCCTTTGTTGATGAAGCTGGTGCAATGTTTGTTGAAAGGTTGAGTGATGGAGGTTTTTATTTGCTTTTTTTGTGTATTAGACTCAGCCTGGTGCCTCTTTGGCTTGCATCTCTTCTTGACCGACGCAACCATTATCTTATGGAATGATACTAAACCATTGATCAATGTTCGTCGGTATTGTTAAAATGGCATACTTTATAAACAAATATTATCGCATGATTTGTTTTTCGATACCTCCTTTATTTTCGGTGTTCACTAAAAATATTTCGTCAAGACAAAAATAAAATAATAAAGCCGGAATATAATTTTCACTAAATTTTACCTCTGCGAATCAAATGAAGAGACTATTTATCGCTCCAATATGCCATTTGTCAAAATTACTAAATTTTATAATTAATTCTGTCATCTCGTTAAACCACGTGAACTCAAAACTGCCAAATCGGATAGTAAACTAATTCGAGAGTTTCTTGTTAGAGATATTAATTATTGTATAAATGTGTTATTGTTGTATAAATGTTAATGATATGAAATGACTAGATTTAAGTGAACATAAATTATCCTTTAAGCTTCCATATTTTAAATTAAAATGTTATCTCTGTTTATGGATAATTTTTAGAAGCTAACGTCAAGTATCCAAACCATATTAACTCGAAAAGATTTGTCGTTCATTAATAATTGACTGCAGTCGATAAAGATTACTGCAGCTTCCTCTACCATCCTCGACGATTGAAAATATATTTGCTATTAAATATACGATATACAAACGATTCCATAATTTTCGTTATGTGAATGTAAAATTAGATAGTATTTAATAATTATTAGGTATTACCCTCATTTAATTGTTTGACATGACATAAATGTTTGAATTTTGAAGTTTCATTCTCTGAAGTATTTTTAATTTTAATTTTTTTTAATGAAGTATCACCAATGGGTGGTTCCTTCCCAAGATTTTCAAGTGTATATGAAACATACAACATATTTACTTATTGTATTTATTATTTGTACAGTTGTAAATCACATTAAATAAATTTAAAAAAATTAAAATAATTAACCATCAAATACTGTAAAAAGTAATAAAAATTGGACGAATATTAATTATTAAATAATTTGTTTACTAACTGGAGGAAAAACCGGAATTCATATTTTCTTAGGATGAAAAGAAATTTTCGGAAATTACAGTACATTTATGTATAATACATCGATTTAAAGCGGAATATTTTATTTTAAAATGATGTGTTGGACATAAAGTCGTAGTAGGAAATGAATACTGTTGAAAACACATAAATAATCTGAATTTATAATTAAATGTTTTTGATTTAATTATAACAACTATTCATTTTTTTATACCTAAAATTTACGATATTAAACAGAAATAATCTAATCCATATTTTGACTACAATAAGATGTATGCATTTAAATTTAAATTCCAATAAACAATTATAAATATATCAATATGCAGTAATCAATACAATTACGAACAAAAGTTTATGTAATAGCATACATAAAAGAAAACAATCTTCTATAATTTTTAAACATTTTCTAATGACGTGGGTTCAGTGTTTTCGTAGTCAGTTCATAGATGCCAGTGTTCTTTGGCATTTCATTTTTTATAGTGTAATATTAAATTCTATCTTATATTTATAAACAATGGTAGAGCTCATTCAACCATTTTACAAATATATAAATTAAATGATAATAAAATAAGAAATAGAAGAGAAAATAAATAGATAAAAAATTTAAATGTCAAGTAAAATAATATCTTAAACACAATCATTCCTGTTTACAATATTCACATAGCTCTTCACCCCACTTGTTGGGGAGAGGGCAGAACTGCAGAAGATCCAGGCACTTATTTCTCAACTCGTCACAAGTATTTAAACCCAGTGGAGGATGAGTGAGGGCGCTTGTAGCTCAGGACTTGAGTGGAGAATTTGGCCATTTCCAGAACCCTAACATGATTATTTATTGAAGCTTTCTAGGCCACTGTGCTTTGAAATAAACGGAGTTCAATGAAGCAGTGGGTCTTTAAAATATTTACGAAATAAATTATGACGCATTTACTGCCATGGTGTTTTTATAATGAGACTAATAGATATATTTTGTCATAAAAAGATTAGAAAGTCCTTAATTAAAAAAAAAAAAAAAAAGTAAAAAACAGATGAAAGTTATTAAAACAGAATGTTTATTTTTTCTCGATATCAATGAATAAAACATAAGATTGACCTTTCCATGAATAAAATATTTGCTGATAAATATTTTTCCCCCTCAGAAAAGGTCGTTCCCATTATTAATGTTAATTTGATGGCTTTTTTACTTTCCGTGTTATTATTTATAAAAGAGATAATTTAGAGTCGGAGCTCTTACTTTCCGCACGTAATATTTCTCTCAAGATACAGGTCTAGATAATTAGCTGTCTTGTATTGGTTATTGTAATTTGTTGGCAGTATCGGGACGACTGCTCCTGTCTCAGTTTTTTATATTTTCCATTTGCATTAATGGCAGAGATAAACTGGACCCTTAGAGTCGTTTAGCTGAGAGCCAATGTTAAATTATACGATTGAACGAGGCCGACATGCCAATAAATTTGATACAAATTAATCTAAATGTCATCTGAAATTATGATTCTAAAAGGGAGGAAATATATCTGGGAGCTATAACATGGCGGCTTGATGGCGAAATCACTCGTGGGACTGTCTCCTTATTTGTCACTAATTGTTGTTTTCAGCCTGATATGGATTTGGTAATTATTTCGAGGCTGTGAAATAGAAACTGGTTCTCACGGGCATTCGATCCTGTACAGATTTGGATATCTATAGTAAATTTCATTTACATATTTTATTTTTTTTTAACGTTTCACTTCAAGGATGAAATTATAATTGATATCATTATCTTTTAAATATTACTTTAAATTTAATTTGAATAAGCAGCCAATAGAAAGGGTGAAAACGCCTGATAAAGATAATAATGATATAATTTTAATTATTATAAGAAGCTTACAACAATCAAAAGCCAAAAAACAATCACCAATGGTGTACAGGAGCTTGAATGTAAATATATATATATAACTCATAGTTCAAAAGAGGGACGAGAAATAATACAAGTTCAACTTAATGACTGTTTTATTCTTTCCTACAATAATTTTTTTTTTCTACACAGACCTTGTTGATCTTTAGCACCCTAACCAGGTTTATCCATTTCTGCTTGTCTTGAGCAAATACTCTCCTGTCTCCAAGATCGTTTTTAAGAATATCTATATCATTCCATTAGATGTAAAAAATACTTTCGAATGCCTCTAGACGATATTTCAATTTGATTTTTTATAATAAATACGGACGGACCGGATTTGGTGATAAATCAATTCAAATAGTATAAAAACTACTTATTAGAACTCAACATTTCGCCCCTCATTGCTTGGATTCATAAGGGCATTCGCTTTGAAACAAAGCCAAAGAACGTTTCTTGAGCGACCATAGTTGGAGTATGTTTTTACTTAAAAGAGAAGACCCACTAGACTGGGTAAAATACTTAAGCACCAAAGATGTCTTATATAAACTAACTTTATTATCTATTGAAAGATTGTGTAAAGTACTATTGTGTAGCTCTATGTTTAAAATAATTATTGTATAGGAAGATAGTTGGGTTTCTTTTACTATTTTGATACCTTTATTGTCCGCCACCCGGACTAGTCTATATATATATATATATATATATATATATTTATTAAATACATAAGTAATAATAACCATTATTATTGAAATTAAAAAAAAAAAATCGTCTTGATTCTCATATTATATCAATGTTACGCATAACTTTTTTTTTTTTATATACTTAACGATATGTACAAAATAAATGACTTCTGAGCTTTACTTTAATAACTTTTTTTCTTTTCCGTATGAAGTGTAATACCTGTATATTTATTCCGTAAGAAAGTATATGCGTGTATTTAAAATAATTTCTAATTAACTTTTCATATCACGGTACATAATTAAACTTAAAAGCCGTCGTTGACAGCTGGCAAGAGCTGAAGGCCGCTGCCGCAAAGAAGGCTGTCGGAAAAGTGCCGCTTCGTTAGATCCGCCGGTCGGAACGAAGATGAACGACATTCTACCACGGCACTCTTAATCCACGTCCGGGGGCTGATGGATGGGGCGGCTTCCGGCCCTGGCTGACAGATGACACATGGCGAAGATCTCGGTGGCTGGAGGTTGTTCTTGCTGACGGCCGAGGATTTGTCATGCAGCCCTACTCAGCTGGTTCTTCTGCTTTTTGGAACAATACCTACAGATATTGTAATAGTATTGCCGTAAACGATTGTTCATATGTACGATTATTGTGTGTGTCCGTGGTAATAAACATATAATTTAATTATTATGGCGTTTCCTTGTATTAAGAAAAATTAAAAATATAGTTTACAATGTTTCAGGGTATTCCTTAGTATTCCCTTTAATCTTGTTAATTTTATGTTTCAATCTTTGTAACATTTATATCGTCACACACTGAGCAAAATTGCAAATTTAGTGGTAAAAAAATATATGAGTAATTTTAAAATTTCTGATTTCGATAAAAATAGTTTACAAAAGCGACATTAAGATTTAATATTATAGGTAAGAAATATTCATCAAATTGTATAAGTCTATAGTATATTACTGTAGTTACTGGTCGATTAATTGTTTCAGGGAAAATATTATCGTATTTTATGAGTTCAATATATTTTTTAAAAATGTATATACTTTTTAATTAGAGTGCGTTAAAAATGCTTTTAAATACTTCATAGAAAATAAGAAGTTTCACAGCCTTTAAACTGAATACACAACTTCATTATAAAACTATCCTAATGACTTCATAACACATTACTAATATGAGCTCTAATAGACCTATACCTCTAATATTAGACTTGTACGTATATATAATACTTCATAAAACAAATGTTTTTTTCAAAGTAGCCAGAGATCAACGTTTTATGAATTTATTTTGGGAAATTTCATGGAAACTACTACTCCTACTAAAATGCTGATTATAAACTACTTCATAACAAATTCAACAATCATTAATTGCTGTGTAAAAAGACGTTTAAACGTCTGATGGTTCCTGAGATTTAGTTTTTCATAAATCAACCGGTGTCCAAACAACTAGAAATCAACATTTTATACATTATTTCAGCAAATATCATAAAAAAAAAAAAAAAAAAAATCTCTAAGGAAGATAAACGTTATAAACTACTTTATAGTACATTAAACTAGCTTTGATCTGAGTGGTGATTGACATTTGTACGTCTTATGATTCCCGTCTTATAATCTTACATATTTATTAGAAATAAAAAACAGATAAATATGAACTATTAATATATTTGATAATTAATTAAAAAAGATAACAGAAAAAAAAATTTTCAAGTTGAAAACACATTTCTGCAAATGAGTGTATACAGAATTGTTATAGAATACTGGAAAATTTAAAAATAATATTAAAAACATAAAGTCATAGAAAATGACAAAAACCGAATGGAAAGTTATAAAGATCTGTCCTAATACGAGTGTGACAGTTAACTGGCGGACGCATTTGCAGTTGGTTTTTTCGTTTTGCTAGTCCGAACAATGATTTCATATTACCATAGTTACTAAATAGTTTTTTAATTTAACATAATCTTTATTTGAGGATTTCAGTTCAAAGGATGACTAGTATTGAGTAAATATTTAAGTGAAAAATTTTATTTTAAAATTTATAAACGAGAAATATTAAAAGTACATTGAAATTGAAGTTAGTCAGTTTGTCAACTAAAATGCTCATTTGTAAAATTTACATGAGAAAGTATATGCCATATTGAATAATATAGAACTATATCTCTTGTCAAGTTACTAACTGCCCTACAGTTAAAATTATCCATTAATAATGCTCTTACTTCTGCGAACAGATCCGGTACCTTGGACTACATCTGGATAAACAAAAACGATAAAAACTTAGAATCCTCAAACAAGTCCGAAAGAAATTAAACTGGACATCGATTCCGACTATTAAAACATTTTCTAGATAAACGGTCTAAACTACCAATGCAGTCAGAAAAGACTGATCTACATAACTGTAATAAGGCCTTTGGGCTCCACTAAACCTTCAAATTCCTCTCGTAACCAATCCTTACAATCAAAAATTCTTCGTATAATCCTCAATGCTCCTTACTTTGTCACAAATAAAATCATTTATAGAGTATTTAATGCTCCATATGTTACCGATCTAGCCCGAAACAGATATCAATCCTTCCATTATAGACTCCCTAACCACCCAAACCAACTAGTTTCTAACCTTGCTTCGTCATTCATTCCTGACAATGCTTCGAGGTGCTTGAAAATAAGATGGCTCGACTTAGAAACCTTCTAATGTAGAAATATTATTAGAGTGCTACTGGGTAGTTTCCCTACATATCTGTATACCAACATAATACTATATAAAATTTACTAGATGTATTTTTTTGTAAGAAGAATTGTGAATGCCAATAAAAATAAATAAGTAAAATCTGTCCTGAAATAAGCGAGGATTAATTTCAACTCAAGTGAAAGCTGTGTGATGCACGAACCGCACCAGTGTTTTTTTTTTTAATAAGTAAACAATATGTTTATAAGGAATAAAAGAAGAATCCAACTGCTCGCTGCATTGCACCGGAAGATAAACAGTAATGCGAATAAGGGGACATCCATTGGAAACCCGATACAATTCCTTTTGTAAAAGAGCTTCCAAAGGCAATTATAAATACGGCCGAGGTAAATTGAGATGACAAAGGCTCTAAGCCTTACAAGGGCCAATGAAGTAGAACACGATAGGAAATAAGAAGGAGATAAGAACGATTAGCCAGAGGCCGCAGTAAATTTTCGCTGGGGGGGCCGCCAAACAAACCCCCCTCCCCAGTAGCTCCAAAGCCAGCTCGCTATATTTACTGTTATAGCCGCCGCGTTTGTTAGCCGCTCTACTTTACTGTTATGGCTACAGTCACATATTTCTCCCCTCCCCCCCCCGTCTCCCAGAGGCTACTAAATTGTTTTCTGTGTGTGTGTGTCTGTCTGTCGTCACCAGTCCCTCGTTTGTCTCTTGTAATATCGTCCTCTTGCTCCCGAGTTAACCAACTATCAAATATATTAGCTCCCGGAGTGCCTCGAAAATATAGGCCTCTCTTGTCCCCTTCTTCCGATCACTGTTATATATCGCTTTGTACTTTTTCATCTCTACTACAGCTGCGGATAATAAAATGTATAAAATATGATAATGTATTTTAATCTAAACTTTTCAGACGGCCTTTATCAAAATAAAACGAAATATGTCAGTGGTAGAAAAACAAAGAAACATAATTATTTAGCAGAATATATTATAAATAATGATGACAACTGTATCTGATAGCTAATAGGGGAATATCATGTTAAACTTTAAAACAATGTAAAAAATATCTTATGTACAAAATAGTCATCGAGACGAAATATCACTAAGATGATGCATTCTTTTTTAACTTGATTATCATCTATTTTTTTTTTTTATTTTTTTTTAATAAAGTTACGAAATACCATAGTTAATCAATGTCATTCGTACGTTAAGCGTCAATTTATACAAATAGAACAATAAAATTACTTAAAGTCAATAAAATAATAGTTCATTATTTAAATATAATTTATTTAGATCCATTTTTTTTTTTTTTATTAATTCGAGTACTTTGGACTTTTTAAACAAGTGATATCTATAAAGCATATAAAGCATAGTGGAAGAACTTCCTTTGGGATGTGAAATGTAAAAAGCATACTAAAATATTCGTTTTTCAATGACCACTGAAAAATGTTTGGCGATTTTAAATTGATTTAAATCACCTTTAAAAAAAAATAAATAAATCGCCAAACTAAGTAATGTTATTTTACTAACATTAATCTCTGTTATTACATATTTTTTTAAAAATGTGTAA
>NW_027105187.1:56978-68570 GCF_000696795.3 Halyomorpha halys | reverse complement strand
ATTGCTTTTAAATTTTTTATATAATTTTTTTTTTACTAGCAATACATTTGAGGAATAGGTAATATTGTTGATTATGCAAATCAATCAGTTTATTTTGAATATTTATAACTAAAAATAAGTTACTAATAAGTTGAGCTAAAATATAATCATAAAATAAAGACCCTGATAAAATAAATGTATGTACTTTATATACAATCATACAATCGGTGGAAGATATAATCCGTTCTCTACACTGAATGTAAAGAAAAAATGTAATAGGGCCAAAGTGGGCGAAGATAAGATATAACCAGAGGATTACTATGATTAGAAAAGTTCATTAGAATAAATTACGGAAATATAAAATAATAAGGAAAATAACAATATTTTGAAAAAGATTAAAAATATTTAACGAAATAAAAAAAAAATCATTAGATATTTGAAATTATGAAGCTACCGCACAAAGAATGAGTATTATTTAGTGTACATAACCGGGCAATATGAAATAAAAATTAATCACAACTAAAATATTTACAGATGGTTGCTTTGCTTTAATAGTGCCACCGACAAAAAAGTCTGGATTATATTTTTAACTAAGCATATTCGAATGATATTCTCCTTTTGCTTCATGTACATAGTTTATTTTAGTTATCTTATTTTATTAATTTTTTTATTATTATTAATTTTATTTATTTTATGAATGTGGATCATTTATCAAAATTACTTGTTACCTAAGGTTGTAGCAGATTGTAGTACTTATCAATAATTAAATATTATATTATAATAATAAATATTCCAAAGATATTAACTTACACTGAGGATTTTTTTTCAACTGGTGTTCCCACTGGTGTTCTGGACTGTCCCCGTAGTAAAAGGTAAAGTAACCCCAGTAGTAAAAGGTAATACCCAACACGATTTATTTCCAGTCAATTTATTTCGATTATACAGCAGTCAATAATTCACTGTTTCTCTCTATTTTTGAGGGATCGGAAAAAAAAAATAAAAAGTTCTTTGATTACTTATGGAACATTTATTTAATATTTTGTGCAGATAATAGACAAAAATTTCAAATCTTCACAGATATGATTAATTTCCAAATGAATATTATTGTAATTTAAGTTTTAATTAAAGAATATTATAAATATTAAAATAATTAAAAAACAATAAATTATATAATTTATTTTAAGAACTCCTGTAATGGAACAGTAATTTTGCGGTAAACTATTAGCTCTAAGCTGCAACGTGGAGGCCTATTACTCCTTACCCCGAGCCCTGCCAACACCCAACGTCTACATCCCCTCACCTCCCATAACTCTTTCTCTCAATGATTTACCGACGGGACGACACACCGCCATATCTAATTAAAGCACGCCCTATAACTCACCACTCCTACCCTACTCAAAAAGAGCTGCTAATTACCAGACATGCATCATCATTCAGCGTTACAGCCACATGTTATCATCCCGCTTATAAATAGGCCGACCTCCCGCTTAGCCTCAAATATTAATAAGAATTAGAATCTGAGGCTTCTACATAACGACCTGCTGGCAGGACATCAAGGACGAGTGGGCCATCCAAGTCCTTCTGGGGTTACTTTACGACTCCGGCTTACACCTAACTCTCTAATCCTCAGCCTCGATAAAGATGTCTTTTACAGTCATTCAGCTCCATCAATCTTTCGAGAATTTCATGGATAATACCTAGAATCTTTTTCATATTAATCATACATGTCTGTCTGTCTGTCTTCCTTTCTTCTCTCTCTCTATTTATATAAATATACACACACCCTGTTGACTCCTAATGAATAGATAATTTCAAACTCAAGGGACTTGAAAAAAATTTCAAAAAATCGAGAATCATCAAAGTCTTGTCATCAACATGAACGAAATCTTCAAAGTTGAATTCCCTAACCTGAATCAAGCGGAATAGAATTTGTTACACAACCTCGATGACGTTCACTTTTATTACCTCGAGGACCAAAATAAATTTATTTTTACTTTTTAATTGAGTGTTTTTCAAGGCGCCAGAAAAAATAAATTAAAAGTACTGAGAATCTCCTGTTTATACGTAAATAAATTTGATTTTTTGTCATACAAATTTTTAGTCAAACAATTAAAATGTTTTCTCAGTATAATGGTTACCTGTAAAGGGTATAGGGACAACGCTTTGATTTAGGCTATGCAAATTAAACCTGTTACGATGGCCATTAAATCTGTATACGGAGTTGCTTACGCAAACTTCATCTCATAAATAATGTAGCCATTAACTGCAGGCTTCCCATACTTGGCTTTGGATTAGAAAGACAAATATGAAACTCCAGAAGTATGAACTTTATAACGATTAAATACCAAATATGTTTTTATTTGTTTATTAGCATTTTTCATTCATTTGTTTTTACATTTTAATCAGATGAACTATTCATAAAAATATTGGTATTAATTTATTATAAATATTTATTTTTAAATTATTCATTAATTTCATTTTGATTTTTAAGTACACGCCTTTAGACGAGCTGGCTGTTATCATGTTCAAATTCCCGTTCTTTTTTAGCTGGTATTTCGCTCAAGTTTTCATCTTGACAGCCAAGTCTGTTTTTTTTAATTTAATCTTTAAAATAAATTTATTTGATTTATCTTGTATTAAGAAATTTTATTACCATTCAAAAATATTTTATTTTCTATGTTAGCCTAATACCTCCATACTCACCAGCCACAAAATAATCATATAATAATAAGGATAGTTCAGAAAAAAACAGAAGAAAACTTCTTCAAAGGAAATCCTTTCAGTTCCTTTTTTGTCACCTCCTAGTTTAGCTTAGCTTTATCGTTTATCAGTTTGTAGTTATGACCGCGAAGCTAATTATAAAATAGAAATAAAGAAATTAGGCAATGTTGGTTGATGCAAGGATATATGTTGTGTTTAGTTATGAACCTTAAATTTTCAAACTGAAAAAAAAATTGTAGGTACTTCTTCTTTATTCAATTGCATGGCCATATGGCCATACATACTTTGAATGAGCTATGTATATATATCATAATTTTTTATAAACAATGATATTAGAATGAGCGAATAATACCTGAATTTCTGTTAAAAGGATCTAAACCGGATTATTATTAGGGGTTGAGAAAATTCTCATATTTCAATATTGTGAAGTTTGTGTGAAAGTTACGAATTATCTATAATATTATTGAAGCACACATTTTATCTTTAAAAAAGTTTTTAATTTTCTTCTCTTCTATAGTAATTCTTTGGGAGGAACGTGAATTTATAAATTTTTCCAGGCTATGAATTTCCATATTACCTGAACAACAATATTTTTGTGACTGAAGATTTGAACATTAAATAAAAGTATTAATTTTATGAACTCGTAAAATCCTCAATGCTCCTTACTTTGTCACAAATAAAATCATACATAAAGACCTTAATGTTCCCTATGTAACCGATCTAGTCCGAACCAGATATCACTCCTTCCATTATAAACTCTCTAATCACTCAAACCCCCTAGTTTCTAATCTTGCATCCTCTTCCATTCCTGACAATCCTACGAGGCGCCTGAATGAAGATGGCCACGAGACCAGCTAATGTAAAATGTCATTAGAGTGCTACCAATGGGTAGTTTCTCTACGCGCCTGTAAGACTCCAATTTAACTTAGATCAGATTTACTAAATGTATTATAATGTACAGTTGTAAATAACAATAAATAAATATTAAAAAAAAAAATTATTAACACAAAAGAAGAAAGAAGGTAATGATAAGGTATAAGAACTTCTTCTTTATTGTTTCTAATTTAAATACTTTCTTAGAAAAAATAATTGAATCATTTTAAAGTTTTCAGTCAAGTTATTGTTATTTACTTAAGCTCAGCAAAATTTTAGTGGAAGGTTCCTGTGCTTATAATTTTCTACTGGCGTCTTCTGTTTGACGTTATTTTAATAATCAATTATTCGAACAGCACAGACTGTTTAAGATTCGATTGTCACCACCCATTTTTTTTTTTTCGAGAGCTTTTAGAATTTCGAAATGGACATTGTTAAGTGAGTTTTGCAATCCGACGCGTCCTGTAGGTGTAAATCACCCAAAATCGCAGACAATTTTCTATGGGAAATTAAAGAGAAAAAAAATCATTTTAGATTTTAATTTCTCGTAAGATACCTTCACATAATTTAGGCATAAACATGATGAAGTGTCACCACTATAACAAGTATTTGGGTCTCCTGTGTTTATGAAGATTTTTAATGACGTTTTGATTTTCTTCTGCAAGAATGTAAGTGGCTTTGAGCCACCAACAGTGATATCAATGAACAGAAGCCGCATAACTGGAAGGTCAAGAGAACAACATAGTAATTGCGCTGAGTGCTGCTACCACTTCAACACGAGCAGTCTCCAGCCCATCACGCCTCGTTTGAATCCATCGATGTTCACCCAGGGAATTACACCGCTGCAGGTCTGCAATATCTGTGATTGCCACAGACCTATCCTTACCGATCGCAACTAACCACCGAGTATCCTGTTCTCACTCATCCTGTAATCTTCTTGTTCTGCATTGGATGTTATTTGGTTGAAGCTTACGAAGCTTGGAATAAAGTGAATGGGTAACCATCCACGATCTGACTTGATTTTCACTATTAGGTCTATACCTACCTGAGGTATTCGTTCCGCAATCAAAACATGGTCATAATTCTATGATAAAAATAATAAATACATTCCCTAATTCTGTCAAGATAAAATGAAATATTCTTCAAATTTTAGCTGATGTTTGGTTTATAAAACAACAACTTTAAAAATAGATTATTTTCCCTCCTAAGTAAGTTCTAACTAAATATCAAAAACATAAAACATTTATTTATTTATTGAAATTTAAAATGTATAATAAAATATCGTAAGTAAATGTGATCATAAATGAATTAGAACGCAAGATAAAGACTTGTAAAACAACTTTTCAATGATACAACTAAATATTTTTACATAGAACCAAGCATTCTCTCTTTTTATAATGATGAGGTAATAGTTGATCGTGGATTTATACATCAATGTATATAAGAGGGGAAGATGGTTGAGGGGTCAGTTAAGGAAAAAAATAATTTTTAATTAATAATAATAATGTTTATTAGTTTATACCAGAATTTTAAGTTATTGAAAATTTTTGTTCTTAGTCTTCATAAGGACTAAGAAAGAACAAAAAACAAAATAACAACCAATGATTAAAGTGGTATACACAATGATTAGAAAATAGTATTATAGATCCATAAATAGTGTTGAAAGACAAGAACAATTAAGTATTATTATTATAATTAAACTATTCATATCTTACAACACTATTTATACAACCTTCATGTAATCCTATGATAAGTTTTTTCTTATCGTCCAATCATTCTATATATTATTTTATTCATTGGTTGTTATCTTGTTTACTGATCTTAGTACTGATGAAAATTTGAAATTTTGGCCGAAACGTTGGCTCTAATTTTTAGGTTTTTATAAGTTTTTACTTATTTGTGTTCTCCACTGATCACAGCCCCAGCCATCTTCCTTTCTATAGATGAAAATGAGACTCAAGAGCAGGGAGAACTGGTAGAATTTTCAAGTCTTTTTCATCCTTTTTTTCTAAAAGTTTTACAACGTTCTTCGTCGATTCTGGAACTAAAGGAAGTATATTCATTTAAGGCCGAATCTGCTAAAAAGGGAATATTGACGTCTTTATGTAGACGTTTATTTGTAGTGCAATGAGGAGCTTTAAGAATGTATTGAAGTATTTTGAGTTATAAGGATGATATGGAGGGATTGGATGGTACAGGAGGAATTATTTTCGTTTTAGTGGATCCCCAAGGCTTAACTCCGTGTATCTAAATAGGTCTAATCATTATTGTGTTTATTAGTTTTTTGTAGTGAGAGATGAAGCCAGATATAAAACTTGAAATTATTACCAGAAACTGCTAAATTAGCAGTATGGCTTAGTATCCTGACGGGATATCCGTTGCTGGCTACTTTTCGATGAACGGAGATGCCACAAAGAAGACAACAGAGGAGTTAGGAACAAGGGCCGGGGTAGAAACAATTCTATTAGAGCCGGGAGAGGGAGAAGAAGATTGATGGGCGACGCTGATGGCCCAGGATAGATGATGATGGTGCATATAGCTCGGCGATGATGGATGGCCGATCGGCCTCGGCTATAATGATGGAAGAGCTAGAGGAGATATTTCATCTTCTGCTGTCTGCGGTCCTGGCTGCGCGGTGACGTCTGGAAGAGGCTCGAGTGTCGCCGGTTGATCAATGTTCCTTCAACGGCCTTTTAGTAAGTTCCTAAACCAAAAAAAAAGATAATATATTAATGCGGTATTTATATACACTGAAGTAGACATGGCTAAAGGAACACAAATAAAAATTAATAGTGACATTTTTAACAACACAAATGAGCTTCAAAATTTTCAATCATCAATTTAGTTCGCAATAAACACTTTTGATATCAACTTTAACAATCGAGCACTCCATGATAATCACTCGCACTTTAAAAATTGTTGGGATTTCGAATTCTCGTGTAGCACATAACTTGGGACAAAGAATAATGCGTCCACAATGGAATACTTCCCATTGAAAGGACTACAACCAATAGATACTACTAGTTTCAGCAGAAACCTGCAATGCTATCCCGTATTGTCCATATCGGTTATAGTTAAACATTTTAAAAAATTTAACCCCTGTCGAAAAACCTAAAATAATTGGACCTTAACATCGACTGCTCAGATGTTTTAACCTCTGATTTGTCCTGTCCAGGTAAAAAACATAACACCCTCTTTTTCTGTGTTGAAAAATATCTGATATGGAAATCAAGAATTCCAACTTCATTGAGATGGTCGTAATAAGGTGTGATTTCTTGTAAAGGATTTTTATCTTAATCCAAAATCCTATATTCAGCATTGCAGCCAGTAAAGTCATTAAATCTAACATTCATATACAATGTTGATATATATTGAACATCAGGAAGCTCAGTAAGTTGAAGTAACTAACTTCAAGGATCAGAGATCAAATCCAACTGTGTGCAGATAATAATTTATTCTGTTGCTGTATCCGTCAACACTGTGGATTCGGCCACAAATCTGTGATCAAGAACACGTCACCTCAATAATCAAATACTTCCGTAAAAAGTACTAAAGCTCTGATCTGATTGATATTGAATAATGATTTTTTATAGCAATGATCTGAAGTACTGCTAAAGTAATACCATCAATGTCAGGAAGTCCAGTTCCTAATATTACAGCAAAATGTCTATCCACTAAATATGAAATTAATTTTTAATGGTTATCTGGACATACGGGGTTAAACTTTGGGGCTCCACTAAACTATCAAAATCCAATCCTTACAGTCCAAAAGACTTCGTAAAATCCTTAATGCTCCTTACTTTGTCACTAATCAAGTCATCCATCAGGACCTCAATGTTCCATATGTTGCCGATTTGGCTAGAACCAGATAAACTTCTCCTTCCATGATAAACTTCTCAACCACCCAGATCCACTTGTCTCTAGCCTGGCTTCTCATTCATTAACTAATAATCCTCCTAGGCGTCTGAAAATAAGATGGCCTCCAGATCTTCTCGTCTAGAAATGTCATTGGAGTGCTATCAGTGGGTAGATTCTCCACATGTTGTATTATATCACTATGTCACCTACAGCATATTTACTTGTTGTATATATGTGTATACAGTTGTAAATAACAAAAAAAAATTAATGGTATGTCTATTTTAATTTTAAATTAATAAAAAATCCGCAAGAGACACTAAATAAGCTTAGACCTCAAGTAAATGATTCCAACTAGAAATCCTTGAGACCCTGATCTATCAGTAAACAAATCAGTATCGATGATTCGCCGTTGTATTATCAGGATATAAAACCATAACTAACATATTTACAAGAGAAAATACAACAAATCTCACATCAGCAGTCAAAAATGATTTAACAACC
This sequence comes from Halyomorpha halys, assembly GCF_000696795.3. Lineage (NCBI taxonomy): Eukaryota > Metazoa > Arthropoda > Insecta > Hemiptera > Pentatomidae > Halyomorpha > Halyomorpha halys. The sequence goes on along the minus strand of NW_027105187.1, from coordinate 60,638 downwards.
AGAGAGAATTCATTACTTCCATTATATTCAAAAATATTATTGTAAAACTTTCGGGCTTTCGCACACGGGGCAAGATGTGCGTCTTGCTTGTCGTCTGCGATATTTAACAATTAGCTATAATCATTGGGATGGAAGATAAACGTATTTGTTTTGTTTGTTCATTGAATTTCGTGTGTATTGTAATACGAAACTTATAAGTTTGAGAGAGTATCAAATTTTTATTTTTATTATAGAACATAACACACCTAAAATAAAGAACATTATTCATAAGCGAAGATATATTTCAAATAAATATATGGTAGAAACAAAAGAGTTGTTGAAAATAATTACTGGAGTGGCAAATTTACAGTTACCAACCTCAATCAAAAGCCGTTACAACCGGGTAGAAGTTCGACTCTGATCCAAAAGATAGCTTTAAGTGTTTAAAAAAGTCAAGAATAGTTGATTTAAACGTCTATGCTGCTTTGCTTAAGCACATATTTAAAGCATGAGAAAAGAAGACTTCAATGACTCACATAACGGCTTCTACTTACATCGGAAATTAATAAGCCCACATTGAGATATGAAGGCATGAAATGGATATCCCATGACAATAAAGGCGATAAGATCAACTGCGGAGGGAGAAATAATAGCTGAGGGGAAGCGATGAAAGTAAATAGGAAAGTTTGTACCGGCTCTCTTTTATGTATATTTAATGCGAGCCATTAGGGGCAGGGCTGCCACCACATAAATCCAAACTGTCCCCGCTAATGCTTCCACCCACAAGTGGGGATATTTCACGACTAGGGCCCAGATATATTTAGTAGTGACCCATGCTTGGTCCTACTCAGCCTGAGTGAGCCGTCTTGATCAATATGTCAGCCTGCTACTTTACTCGACTGTAGCGTTTTTTGTTTATACTAGTCTTATTCTGTCCAAAGAATCTTAAAATAAAATATAGTTCAGACAAAGGGTTTACAGAGCCTGTAGATATGGATATATGTATTTTACAAATTAATATAATGCAATTCTTTCAATTATCGAAAAAATCCTTTCTAATCCAAAAGCCCAAGATGCAAAGAAAATTATTTATTTCACTCTAATTTTGGATTAATTTCATGAAAACTATGAACAGTTAAGAGTCAAAAGGAGTGCAAAATGGCGACTGATTCAAAGATAAAAAAAAATCAAAATTCAGTTCTTTTGAGTAAAAAAAAAATTATTTATTCTTTACTTTATTTCCTGTCAGAAAATGGATCAGTTTTTGCCTAAACTATGCAAGCGACACAATAAATATTGAAGTATTTATGATGTACATCCCCTAAAGTTTATTTTATTCCTGAAAAACCTAACACTCGCTATTTTTTATTCTTTTTTTAATTCGAAGTTGTGTATTCTTTATACTACCCACAGCAATAAGAACCTTCACAGTACATTATTTGAAGTGGAGTAAATTGTCTAAAACATGATTTGTAACAGATATCTGTACGTCTGCTAGTTCCAGATATATCAGATTGGTCCTACCCTCATTGAGGTAGTATAGCTGGAGTTAAATCAGGAATATTTTATATTATATATTTTATTATATATTTTATATTATATTATGTTAATATTAATATTAACTTTAATTTTCTAGCCCTTTTGTAAAATAAAATTAACAGTTGGAGATCTGGCAATGACCAGATGCTCCGCTTATGTAGAATGATTTCGGCTTTAGCGTACTTACTCAGCCTCCAGTGACTCGGTGAAAGGGCAGCGGACAAAGGGTGTTACTCTACCCCTCAGGCGCGGAGGAGTGGGCTCGGGGATCCTTTGGTCGAGATGGTAAATATTGTATACAATTTATTTTACTCAGTTTGATTATATTCAGTTCATTTATTTACTTTTTTCTTTTTATAAATGTATAGATATTTTATTTATATTATTTTTATTTTGTTTTTTAAATTTATTTACTTATTTTATTTTATTTTTGTTTGAAAGTGTACAATTATCAATATTATCCATTGCCCAAATTTGTGTCAGATTGTAATATTATCAATAAATAAAAGTTTGCAATAAGTTTTTACTTCTACTCTTATTAAATTTAAATGTTTTTTAATTGAAATATTTTAATGATTTTATTAATGATATTTTGTAGATATATGTTATGTTATAATAGTATGTTTGAAGACCATATGTCTGAGGACTATTGTCAGATTTTAAAAACGAAGAGACTTTAAATATCTCCTCACATAAATAAATTATTTAAGGAGCGACTCGCATCATGGAAATGGCATGGCCTTCTTCATAATAATGAATGATACCCGCATTAAGAATCAAACTGTCAGAGCATTCGACACTAGGCTACGTGTTTGTGGCGGCAAGTTGTCATTGATTGATGCCCGGGTGGTCTTGAGCAGTCGTTCGTCACGCTAGTGTACGAAAGTAGCTCAACGGTGACAATCTGGCAGGTCACTGGCAGTGCTTCAAGGTGTGACTTCTGCCAGCAGTTGGGCCATACACTAAAAATATATATATTAACATTTGTTAACAATGATTAATACAGCATTGAACAACTAAAACGATGATGCACCGCATAAAGCAGAAAATGTCAAAATTGTAGCTCGTTTACTAGCCAATTGCATCGCGAATTAAAAATGGAGTCAATAGATGATTATATCAAAAAACGGTTCATGAAGTTCCACTTCCAGTTGCTGACAGTTAAAGGAGCAGTTGACCTACAACCTGGGAAACCCAACCTCTACCCGAAACTGAAGCCCAGACTGCTGCAGGACATTCTTTTATAAATTTTTTATAAATATAAAATTAATGCATAGTCACACTACCTCTATTTACTTATTATTATTATTCATTTTATTTATTCATTATTATTGTTATTTTTTTTTCTCTCTTCCCTTTTTCAAATTAACTTATTTATTTTTACTATTAGAAGACAATTGTTTGTTTTATTTAAGTGTACCAATATCATTATTTTTTGTTATTAATTTTACTTCCCTCTTTTATTAAGAAGCATTATTCTTATCTATTTATTTTATTATTATTTTTTCTTTTAATAAGAACATTTTATATAGTTAGGGGTGTCATTTGCATGACTATACCCCCTCATAATCAACTGTTAAAAATATATATATATAATATAAGTTATATCAACCATGTAAGGCCCACCAGGCCTCGTATAAAAATAAAATAATAAAAAAAATAGCTACTTGACCACCTAAAATATTTTACTTCTACAGAATTATCCTAAAATTTATGAATAGTAAATTATTTATAAAATCAAACAGATATTAAACTGAACTAAATTTATCAATCTACTCTATAACAACGTAAATACGTAGATCAAACTATATGGTACCTATATTTGTTCAATTGGTTATCAGCAGAACTAATAAATATGTCAATAAAAAAGAAAACCAAAAAATTAATATTCGTCTGGGTACTTTCTTACTTATATGATCCTCAATTACTGATTTTGATTCACCAAATGGCCATATCGGCCTGTAGTTTTTCTTAACTCCACTTAATGATTCATTATATTACTATTTAAATTATATATACATATATATATAATTTATTTAGGTATACTTAGATATTTTATTGTATCCTTTAGCAGCTCTTTACTTTTAATGCTCCTTTCTTTTTTATTTTAGATATGATGTTATATATTTTATATATTATTTT
>NW_027105187.1:47822-56928 GCF_000696795.3 Halyomorpha halys | reverse complement strand
TCTTCATATTAGGTATCATATTGTACATATCACGTTGCATAGTTTTATATTTATTATATATTTTAGTCTTTTTAATATTTTGTATTGTATTCTTATTTTTAATTAATTCACTCCCTACTTATTATGAATTTATCTGCTCATTAATATTAATTCACTAATTGTAAATTTGTTTCATTATTATGAAATGCACTTCATATGCATCTATCTAATGTTTCAATAATTTTTCAAATTTAATATTTCAATTATTTAGTATTTGATTAATTAAATTATTAGTTTTATCAAATTGTACTGTTCAAGTTTACAAATTGTAGCAACCTTCACAGCGCCCAAATAATCGAATGTGTTACTAATAAATTTCATTGATGTTCATCATTTATATATGTTATTTCGGCTCCGACTGAATGTACATTTCTAAATTGTTAATTGAGATAATGTTTTTTTTTTATCATAATTAACTATTTATAATATTTTCATATTCATTACACTAAGAAAAAAAAAAGAAGATATTCTGCATGCAAAAATATCTTAACTAAGTTATGTAGTTTCATTATTGTCTCCTAATCTCTCCCTACTTCAAAGTTTGTTTTAAAAGACACATTAAAATTGATGTTTCTGATAATTTTTTTAGTTTATAAAAAGCATATAATTAAATATTTATGATTTTCGCCCAAGAGAATGTTTTATCACATAAAATGGTTATTTATTTTTTTTTTTATGAAATTAGTTTAAAGAAAGAAAATAATATAAAATGTTGAAATGGTAATAAATTATTTATTATCTGGCCATAACTCGAAAATGTGTTTATACTGTCGTGCAATTCCAATTCAAATTTAATAATTATGGTAATGAGATAGGAATATAATTAGGTATCATTATTTTCCGAAGGTTGCCTCAGTCGCATTTCTATATTATTGCAATAACCAAGTATATAACAACAACACATGCTGTCCGCCTTGTGATAAAAATATTTTAATGATGAAGTTCTCGCATGATAGAAAACAAACTAATTAAGTATCTTTACAAAAAATGAATAACTTATAAGAGTTCTTTGAAATAAATCACAAGTTAAGGATGTTTTGCAGAAAGTTTGAAGTAATTATAAACGATTTTTTTTTTTTTAAATATATTTCATGAGGTTTTCTCGTTAGTTGCTTATCCAGATGAATAAATAAGATACCACGATAATGATTTCAAAATACCAGCTGTGAATCTATTCATCGACCTTCCTTGTACCTAATTTCAGACTACAATATATTAGTCAAAATATGGCTAATTATAACACACATTTGTCATTAGCAAATTTAGGCCAAATAAAAAATTATATTAACAATTTCATGCTAAGCAACATTTAAAATTATTACCATAAATTCAAACCATCAGAAAATAGTTTAGTTCAAATTTCAAGTTGGTACTTTTATGTTACAGTCGTTCGTGGATCTATTTATTGCTAAATTTATATCTATCTCCTCACCAAATGGAGTGAGATAATATTTATTTTAATTTATATTATATAATTTTATTTGGTAATTTTTTTAAAATTCCAACCATTGATATACCATATTATAGTTATTATCGGGTTGAGACCCCTTAGAGCTAAATTTATATTTATTTCTCAATCAAATTGAGTAAGATTAGGTCACCATTTTTGTTTTCTTAATAGTTACGAGCGGTATACCAGTGGTAAAATTTAATACCTCATGAAGCTAGTTAATTTCAACTGGTTTTTGTTTTTTTTCTTCTTTATATAAAAAAAAAATATATTTATCGAAAAAGTTACAAAGCTTTTAATTTTATTTAGTTTAATGATACAAAAAATACAGATTTTTTTAAACTAGAATATTCCCAAAGCCTCAAATGCTCAGTAAACTATAGAACTATAGACACACAAATTAACAAACAAGGGTGGCATAATCTTACCATACGAAGTTAATTATTTATTTCAACGATGATACGATTATATAGAAAACAATAGAGAATCAGTAATCAAATCTCTTAAACTATTATTTTACGAGAACCAAAACTTTTCAAAAATTGCAAAAAAGTGATAAAACATTTTCAAAAACAATTGTGAGTCTAATTGAAATGATTCAGTGTAATAAAACTTATTGCTCTAACATACCATTGTACCATGGCATACGGTAAAGCTGATGTTAATAATAATTTCCTGAGAACACTTATTTGCTTTGTTTATCTAATGCCATATAGGCGTAGTCTTATTCTATTTCATTCTGTTCTTACGATATGTTTCACAGAGCTAAAAAGAATTTTTCGTCTTGAAATCCTCCTTACATTGCTTTAGCTGTTATGTGGCACACCTGTTGGCTGCCAACGATGAATGTTCAGTAGATTAAGAAATCTGTAACGGTTTATTGATCCATGAGTTGTTGGGATAGCGAATTGACAAGTAACAATATGATGTAGATTATGTCTATCTTAAAGACTTTGTGTATGTCAAGGCGAAGCATGTTATCATAAAGCAAATAACAGATGGTTCCTCTTTGTTTAACAGATAAGAATTTAAATTATTTTACACTAGATTGTTTGTTATGCCAAAAAAAAAAAAATTTATACCCCCATTATTTGGCAGTTTACTAATAAATTGCATAACAAATGCTGTTCCCACCTCTTATCTTCAAAGCTTCAATGTCACAGCTGTGAAATACTGTATTTTGTTTTCAGGAATTTTTCTTAATGAAACCTGATAAAGGCATAATAAATTATTTTACAACTTGACTTCCACACCATGATTCATTAAGATTCATTCTGAATTCCATCTCTTTTTTTTTTTTTTTTTTATGTACTTGTGAATTTATGGTTATGCGTTTAGTTATGTTTAATTTAGTTCATTTTAGCTACCTCACCACCCTAAACAAATATATTTTTACGTATTTATTTACTTTTCAAACATCAAAGAACATTTATGGGGGAAAACAATTAATAGAATAGCTCTAAATAATCAGTTCTGATTATCTTTAAAAGTGCAATTTATTGCAGACCTGAATCAAATCAATGTTCAATACAAAAATAGAGATTTTTTGTCTGTTTACTTTAATTCAAATAATAAATTTCAACTAGTTAATCACATAATAATTCTTATTAGATTATAAATAGAGTGATAGTGGCAATTAGCTTTAAAACTAAATCAAAGAGTTACGTATTTTTTTATGAAAGAGAAATAATAGATTCCCGTTCCCTTTCCACTTAACCCCACCCACCCCTGTCCCACCAAAAAAAAAAAATCAAATAACTCAGTTATACTCACGAGGGTAAATCAATTATTATCCGTAATATAGTTATAAAATTTTATTGTAATAAATAGGAAACTTACAAGTACATTATTTTGCTCAGTACTCGGACTTCGGATTGCAAGCTTTAGCTTGGCATTAAGCAATGGAGGTGTTTTAAATATTATATTTACAGCTGAAACGCTCCAGAAACTCAATTTTGAAGTACTCGCTCATACTCCATATAGTCCCGATCTTGCCCCTTCTGACTATCACTTGTTTGGTCCACTCAAAGAGGCATTAAGGAGCCGTAACCTATTATTCTCCTTCTTGGATATCACAAAAAATATTTTTCTGTTTTTTGAAAAAATAAATTTTGGTATTCACGATTCACCTAAATAAACCTGTAAAACATGGGGTAGGCAAAAGTAATGTGGAGGATACTTCAGTAGCGACACCTGGTCGCAAGAGACGGAACTACGTCCGTTCATCCATCCTTTTTTTTTTTCGATTTCTCTAAAACAGAAAGAAACAATGAATCAGTGAGTGCTTTATTGTGAAAAGAAAGGAAATAAATCGTGTTGTGTATTACCTTTTACTACCTTTGGTATTTTAAGATTACCTGTAATGTTTATTGTTATTTATGAAATGTCCATTCTAGATTCATCAGTTCATCCATTTATATAGATTCAGATTCATCCATCTAAATAGCGATCTCTCAGTACCTTTCCACAAACATTTCTATGATCCCTGATCATCTGCCACCTTCTTTAAAGATATTTATGTTCTTTTTGCCAGCATGAGCCCTACGGCTACTAGCTTTACTTCTTTGGAATACAATAGCACGTGAATACTCACCTTCGTTACCTTGAATATTTATTTAGAATTTTAGATTTCCGGCATTATTTCAATTTAAGCTAAAAATAATTTTTTCCAATACTTTTTTTTTTTTTTTTCCAGAGCGCATTCTCGGATAAAGTTGTCAAGACATTCAAAATTCACCCCAAACTATATTGTTCAGCGTTTTTAAAAATTCAATGATGAAAAAAAACTAAAGAATGTAGTTGAATAAGAATAGCTTCACATGCATCAGTTTTTGGAAGGTTCATTTTAAACAGACTATGTAGAAAATTTACTTTAATTACATAATGAGGTGTAGATAGTTGACCGTAGATTAATGATTGGAGAAGTTTGTCGGGGGGTGCGGTCAGCAAAGAACAACATAAATAAACAAAACCATATACCAATAAATAAATATGGTTTTGTTTATTTATGTTGTTATTTGCTGACCGCACTCCCCGACAAACTTCTCCAATAATTACTTTAATTACCATTAGAGTAATGAGCGGGGTGGGGGAGGGGAGGGGGGTAGAGTGGTCAAAAGGATAATAATTTACAACTATTTGCTGACGTTTCGCGACAATTTGCAGGGCTTCATCAGGGCTAAATAAGATACAAAACAAGTAAAAATATATTGAAAATTAAGGGAGAATTCTCGTCTTGCTCCGTTAATTTTCCCTCTCTTAGTGAGTACAGTTTTTTTCTTTTATTTCTCTTATCTCTTGTTTTCAATTTTTTACATTTTATTACTTCTACTGTTCATTTTAAACATTATAGTCAATGTTATTTCTTTTTTTTATATGTATACTTATCATTGTACATCTTATTTTTGTTCATTTTTTTATAATTGTTTCACTTATACTTACATAATTTTTCAACCTTCTTTCCTTGTATCTTATTATTCTAGATAGTCAACTTAACTTATTTTTAGTTGTTTGTATCTCTTTTATAAAACCATGCAGTCTGCGGTAAAATGAATAATTAACTATTTATTGTTCCTTTTGACCGCACCTCTAGCCATCTCTTTCATATTTTGAAAAATACGCTTAATCGTTTGTTTGTATAATAATTTATTTTTATTTTGGAAGATTATTAGTTGAACACATGTTGATTGAAGGTAGATGGTCCAAGTTGCGGCCAAGAAAGTTACAAAAGAAGAACAATTAATTATTAGTAGCCAACATTTCGTTCCTCTTTGTTGGCCTAGGGATAAATCCTGTTGGATGTAGAATAAATTTGTAATTAGTTTCTGAATGTAGGTAAATTTAGCCCTGATGAAGCACTGCAAAGTTGGTCAAAACTTTGATTCCAGGTCAAAATTAATTTTTACAAATATCTGCCCAATTTCATGCAGGAGGATGTAAAACCTCGGTTTTACGTCCTTCGTCTTTTATTTTGAGGATCCTAAAATAAAAGGAACTGAAGTACATTTTTTAACATATTTTTTGACCAGGAACATTTTAAGACGGAAAGAAACTGCTAGAACACTATCCAAAATTTCCGACAGTGGCCACACCATAGACTGACTGCCGAGGATGATAGATGGCCTGGTGAAAACGGTCTGATGTATAAGCAGCCAGAGCGGCCGGCAGACGGACAGGCTACAAGACGGATCACAACAGATAACAAAGAGCCAGGAGCTGGTAGCAATGACAGGAGACAGATGGCTGCTCTGTAAATATCGGCTAGCAGCTACCGGTGTATAAGTCCCCCGTGTTGTTTTATTGTCTGTCCTACGTCCTCCACCATATGCTGGCCTATTTAACATCTTGTTCTGTTTCAATATTTTTTTTTATTAAATTTATTTATTGATATTTACAACTGTACAAAAAATACATCAAGTAAATTTGAGGAAATCATAATCGTATCGTACACGCATGCAGAGAAACTACCCAATAGTAGCACTCTAAAGACATTTTTATAAGGTCTCGAGGCCATCTTCATTTCAGACGCCTCGGAGGATTGTCCGGAATAAAAGAGGAAGCAAGATTAGAAACTAATGAGTTAGTTAGGGAAATGGGAAAGGGGGTTATAAACTAGTGAGTGGTTAGGGAGTTTTTATTGGAAGGATTGATATCTGGTTCGGGCTAGATCGGTTACAAATGGAACATTAAGGTCTTTGTGGATGATTTTATTTGTGACAAAGTAGGGAGCATTTTGTGTCAATATTAAAAATTATTTTATTTCTCAATAATTATCCAACTATCGAAATCAATTTATTTTTTAATGTGTTAGCTCTTTAGCAACCAGAAAAATGTTAACCTTTATCATAGTTTCATGGATAACCCAATTGTAGAGTTATTTGGTTAATTTCTTCATCAAGGTTTAATATAAGTGAGAGTTAAATTTTTTTGGCAATTTTTTCAAAACATTTGTCCTTCAGTTAGTCGTGTTTTTCATGTGCGTCCATATGCATTACACTCATTACACAGGAAATGAAACACCATCAAATAAACTCCTTATGAAATTAATTTTAATATAATAATCTTGGTAAATAGTCACTCATGTGTGAGTCTGGTATGACTCACTATTTTAATTTGAAACAGTATTATATCATGTAAATGTCTAAATTTGTAATACCTTATACAGTTTTACTTTTTTTGGGCAACTTTTTTTTTGTTCAATAAAATTTGAGAATTGAACTAAATTTCTCATATTAAACTCTTATAGATACATCTATGCCAATATTAATTTATTATTTTTTTCCTTACATAATTTATAGTTTAAATTGGAAAATTTTGAGGAAAGGCAATACGTTGATTAACATATAGAGAGTCGAATTTAAGTTATAAAAAAAGAATATTTAACAGTAGTGATGAATATTCTTTGCAGAGTATTAACAAGTGGATTCGGGAAACAATGAAAAAGTCTCTCTAGAATAAGGTTGTTATAGAGAACGTTTGGAGTTATTTATTTAAATTATTTATTTTCAAAAATAAATCAAACTTTATTCTTTTTAAGTCTCAACACTCTTTATTATATCAACAGTCCAAGGCTTCGGCCATTTCGGCCATTCTCAAAGACAATCTAACCATTAACAACTTATTATAAATTCATTTGTAACAATTTTAACACAGAAATGATACAAAATATAAGGAGAAGGATTCCAATAAAATAGCATTAATGCAACATGCAGCTAAAATCCAACACAAATTTGATTTTGATAACACCATAATTTTACAAAAAGAAAATATGTTCAAAAGAAAAATACTTGTGTCAGTAATAAATCAGAGAACATCAATTTTATAGTAAATTTTAAGGTAACCTTATAAATAATCTATACGATTCCTTATTAATTGACTTTTTTACTGGGTGATTTGACTTGTATTTAATGACTTGTGCAGAATAGTCGGCAAAACATTTTTAAATTTGGATGTAAGGTGAAAAAATATATTTAAGGTATGTTATATTATTAATAATAATGTTGTTAAAAATTTTTCAATTGAATGTATAATAAGCTGTTAATTGTTAGATTGTCCTTGAAGATGGCCAAATTGGCCGAAACCAGGGACTGTTATAATTAAGAGTGTTGAGACTTATCAAGGATAACATTTGATTTATTTTAGAAAATAAATACTCAAGATATTGAAAAGATTATAAATTAAATTATTTATTTAATCCCATTCCTATAGCTTTTATTCTTGTCTGACTTTGTAGTGAGTAGAGGTAATTTCAATTTTATGTTTTACGTTATTTTTATGTTTTATTTGTATGTTATCAATTTTATGTTTTACCTATCATTATTATTTTAAATAAAAAAATCGATTTGTTTGACAAATAATAAAATAATTTAAGCCCTTTTAACTAAAACCAAAAGACGAAAAAAAGAAAAGAATAAACTTTTAGCTACATATCGATTATAGAAGTAATAATAATAAATAAGTATAACAAAAAATAATATGTATATTATTTTGTATATTTATAATGTAAGAAAATTAATAGTTTCCCCATAAGTATTAATTTATATGATTAATGATAAAAATTTTTAATTATTAATGAATTTTAACAAAACTTTTATTCGTTTCTCAGTTACCTATTACTTAATAGTATTATCAAGAGACAACACAAATTTTAAAATATCTTTAACGAAACGGATGGTTTTCTTCATCAAATTACTTAAAAGTTATGAGCATCAATAAGGATTTTGGACTATGGTATTTTATATTCTTTCAGAAAATCTTCAAATTGTTTGTTTGATAAAGTAACTTGTAACAGAGGTACCTTCATCAAAATTAGTACAATAATATTGCAATATTTTTGAAATATGCGATCCGAAATTTTTTTTTTCTTTTGGATAATGGCTCGTGTATAATTTATTTTTTCCTTTTTGATTCTAATCTTGATTATTACCTCTTCCGTATTGCTTGAAGGCTAAGTTTCCACCCTCCAAGTCTCTAAATGTACTCAACGATAACGATTCTTCCCCTATGATAGTATCCTTCATCGTTTACATTAGGATAACACCCGAGGGTTCGATGAGTTACAACACCAGGATATTAAATTATACCCTTCCAGGAAAGGAGCGAAAGCCTGGAAGGGTTTGACAGATGTTCCGTGGATCGGGGTGAGAAGTTGAGTGGAAATTAGAGGCTGACCGCAAAGCCGCTGTTGACGGATTTATGTAATGTTTTAGAGGCGCTCAAGTTGAGTTCTATACCAGAGATTTCTTTTGAATTTTATCAGGTTCAAAAGTGGCTGGCAATAATCGTTGGCCCTATTCTTCGGGATTGTCATTCATTATTAGTAATAAAACTATTATCATATCTAATCCTTATGCCGTATTAATAAAAAATACTTTTGGCTTCATGATATAGGCTGGGTTAAGAAATGGATCTAAAATTATCATTATGGAAACAGGCAAGTGAAAGTCAAATTAGCATAATTTATAAATGTCAAATCTTTTATAGGTAAACTGTTCTGGACCTGAGTTACACATTCTAATAAAAAACACGATTGATTTTCAAATGTCAGGATATATTTCATAACTTGTGATAGAAGTAATAAACATCAGAATCAATCCTACAAAAACTTTTAGAATTCTC
>NW_027105187.1:40597-47756 GCF_000696795.3 Halyomorpha halys | reverse complement strand
AAATATTTATCGGAATCTAAAAAAAAATTTTAAATGTGTGCTATTATTGCCGACCACTACTATTTTAACGCACTATCGTTTTATTGCTCATTAATCTTATCTGTATTCGATAAATCTGTATTAAAAGAAATCGTCCAAAAATATTGGTTTTAGCAATACTTTTGTAAGCTATAACATTTATGGGATTATTTTATTTTTTTTTTAATTATTTATTTAATGTAATTTACAACTGTACAAAATAATTCAATAGGTAAATATATAGTATGTTTCATATACACTTGAAAATCTTGGGAAGGAACCACCCATTGGTGGTACTTCAAATATTAATTTAAATTAGAAGGTCCCGTGGATCTTCTTTTCAGACGCCTCGGAGGATTATCAGGATTGTTAAGGATGAAAGATTAAGAATTAATGGGTTAGGATGGTTAGGGAGTTTGGAATAAAAAGACGCATATCTGTTTTGGGGCAAATCTGCAACGAATGGGATGTTAAGTAGGATAATTTTAAAATAATAAACATTTTCTTTAAAACGTATTACATTGAAATTAGAGTAAAATGAAATTTGAAACTGTAAGCTTTAAATAAAATGTTTATTTTAATTTTAGCTAAATATTTTTTTTTTGTTTGTTGGTTTTTCAAATGTTTCAGTTATTTATAGTTTTTTTTTTTGTACCCAAAAGAGATAATTTTTTGTCCTCCAAAGTTTGCTCTTTATTCACAAAACTGATATAAATTTAATTAAAACAATTCAGATTGAATTGTAATTAAAAAATTATTTTGACAAAACGTATCGGGCTGATTTTACGGGCATCTTTTCTAGACCCCGGTGGTGTTTTGAAATTTTAAATATATTTATTTATCGTATCTGATTTGGTCCGAAATAAGTCCTCATCCTCCCATTTCGAAATGTACAGTGAATGGATCCTATTACAATCCAACCTCTCATCTAGTGTTGGTCGAAAATAGCAATTTCGGACAATTGTTACAATCACAGTGGTTCATAAAGTCGTACAAATTACTATTCAAAATTTTAATTTCCTTTCCTTGTATCAAATTAGTAATTTGAGAATAATTGTAATTCCAATTGCAATTAAATTGAACCATGATTGGAGTGTTGCGGATCTGTTGATTCTTGACAAGTCACGTTTTATTATACACTTGATACAATGACTTTTTGTTTTACTGCAGCTGTATATTTAAAATTTATTTTCATAAAATGTAGAACGTTCGATGGAAATATATATTGTTTTATTGGTGGTGCTTGAGGATCAGTCAAGAAAAAAATGATCTATAGCATAGCACGTTTAAAATTAGATTTATTGTATGTTACAAAGATGATATAAAAAAGACAAACAGAAAACATACATACAGAGGCTGAACGACAGAAGCAATTAGCCTTTGAGGAACACTGATGCAGTAGGACAGCCACATCTGCATGGCCGACGAACCGACGAAGCAGAGCTAAGAGGATACGACAGGGCGGACGGGATCGGAGCCTGCTCCTCTACATCGCGGCTTTGGTAATTACCTCTGTCCTTCCAGATGGCTTAGCCTGCTCGACGTCCTGGAAAGGGGGCAAAAAACCAAAAGATAAAAAAACACGATATCTGAGAGTTGTCACCTGGGGCACCGCTTGGCGACAGCTGTAACAAGTCCTCTTAGTTCCTCGTCATTTCTCGAGTGTGAACCCAACCAAGCACTGTTTAACCTGATATAGCACCTGATGTCTTATAGGTTTTGATTTCCATATGATGTCATGCTGTTATTACATGAATGTTTTAATTAGTACCACTTCTTCATTTGTATTAATTACACTTTCGGATTTCAGGGTTAGAGTTTTGAGTGAAAATCTTAAATATGAAGGACTTCACCGAATTGATTGACTGGTGGCAATATTTATATTTATTGTGCAAATAATTTCCTAATTACATATACTTACGGAAGAGTCAAATTTTCAAAATTCATTGTACATCAGTAAAATGATAATAGAATTTCCCCAAACAAATGAAAATATTTATTTATAGATACATTTTTACTAAATAATTCAAGAATATTCTTAGATAAAAAAAAATAATACAATAAAAAGTTAGTTTTTATTTAGTTACACAGGAAATATTATAGTTTTGAGTAAAAAAAGTTTTTGACCCATCCTGTACTTCTTTATCCTCAATACTTAAAGACTTTTTAATTTAACTTGTATTGTATACCACCTTTTGACGTTTCATGAAGCATTTGTTACACATAAACCATTTTCCAGCAGGTTATATGTTTTCCAGTAGGAGTGGGGTGGTTCCATTCATATGGGATTCAATCAGCTGATTTCGCACTCTATCTGCTTGTTTTATTCTCTGAAAGTTGATATCGCACTCCACCAGACAGTAACTTATAAATATATATTACACAATATGTGCGACATGTATATGTGTGTTTGCATATATGCATGTGCACTAAACATGTACAGTATGGAATTGGTAAAACTAAATTATAATTAATAAGCCAATGTTAGGAATTTGTTGCTATATTTAGTCATGTTCAAAGGAAGGAAAATTACTTTGAGTCAGAAAAGGGAAGAAGACAGGTTAAGTGTTAGGATACAGCCCTTAAGGGTGGTAAAGGTATAAATTTCAAAAATTTCTAAAGTGTGTAAAATAAATATTCAATCTATTTTGGCCATTTTCTGACACATTAATTTCATCACACTCCCTAAATTTCATATTTGAAGAATCAAAACAATCATCTATAAAATAAAAAAAATTAACATCGTTAATAGGTTATCCAATCAGTCCAAAGGTTGTCCAAAGAGTCAAGATTAGATAATAAATATTATACTATAAGTTAAGTTAGTGTTTCACAAAGTGAAAACATTTTTTATTTATCTCGAGTACAAAAAAAAAAAATCATATCTACGTGCTGTCCTTCGTTTTGATATATAATGACCGCTCACACCAATAACGGTCTGTTCGTTCTCCGAAGATGTACAAGTGCATCGGTTTAACATTGTTCATAGTTGCGGCAGTTATTGGAGTGATATTAGTAATCTTCTTCACCACCGTATAGAACTGTGTAGTTGAATAACCTACAATGTGTAGCAGGGTACACGAGTAACCAATCGTTAAGAGTAAGTAATGTTTAAACTGGTTTTTATATGTTTACGTCCTGTAAGACGATTTCAAAAATATGTTAAATGACGTTATCTTTCAGATTAAATATTCCAACGCTATAGTCTTGCCTGTAGATTTCATCAAAACGACAGATGACTGCCGCCTAGAAGTGAAAGCAGGATATCCAATTCGACCTCTATAAGGGTTTTCAACAGATAACCATAGTACTTCATCATATGGATAATGCTGGAAATAAATTGTCATCGGCCGCTAGTATACTGGACAACTCCCTACACTTGTAACTGTGCACCACGCTGGTGAGGAATATCATGTCAAGCGGAGGATGAGTTCAAAAATGGTTGGAAGGATTGCTGTTGTACCAAAATATAACAGTATCGAGAAATCAAACTTTACAAAAATCGAAAAACCTTTTCATTCGGCAAGCAATCATATGGATTTTCTGTAAAAAAAATCTTATGTTCATAAATTATGTATGTCGCTTATATAGTCAATTGATAGATCCATATTTTATATAAGCATTATGATTTTTTTGTTTTAAATAAAAATAATTATTACTGAAATCAAACCTTTGTTTATCATTAAAATAAAAAATACCCGTTCTCAATTCTAGTGTCATAATGAATTCAACATATGCCTTAAGCCCAATAGTTTCAGCGCTTGGAATTAAAAATGGCATGAGATCCTCCACTTCCGCCTTCCATGGTAGCCTTACCAATCTGACTTTTTAAACAGTAATATAGCGAGTAGGTTGGTCGATGTACGACATGTCACGATCTCACAAGAGTAGATCATGGAACAAAAAAAGAAAACGCGATCCTTCATGATTGGCACTAAACGCAATTAAAGAACAATGCATAAAAGTGTCTCTGCACTAATGAGATGAATCCCTAAAGTAGTCCTAACTAGTTTTATTGTAACTGCACTTGTACTTAATAGTCTATTGAAGTGGCTTTCCACTTACATGTTTGCATTTACATTTTCAAGAGGCAGTAGTTACATATATCAAGTAATTTGGTCACTAAAACACTTTTACAAACCCTGAAAATATTATAGTTCAAAATCTAGTAACTAGTTTTAGCAGAGGTTAAATACATGTACCATATGTATGCAACATTATTAGTTAAATATGTATTATAGTTTAACACTAACATTATTTTTTAAGATTATTTATTCATTATTGTTGGGACTGTTATAATGAAAGAGACATGTAATCATAAACGAAATTGTTTCATTTCTTTACTATAAATACAGCGGAAAACTATATTTGTTTGGTACTTATATCCTTATAGGTTTTCATTCTTAAAATATAATTAATAATGTACAATATACATGAAAAATCTGTCCTTAAAGGGTTCAATGAGCGATTGATAAGATAATAAATTTTTACGTAATCACGATTATATGTTTATATTTTAAAGGGGGGGAAATACATTTGTTGATATGTTTATCAATATATCGAATTGCAAACAATGAGTACCTTGTGGAGTGTCATCGTAATGTTATATATTGTACTCTCTCGCCAATGATGGTCAATCTATTCTATTTCCAAGATGTACAAGTTCTTCGGCTTGGTATTGCTCTCAGCTCTTGCAGCGGTTGGAGCCAAGAGGATTAATATCAATGATCCTCTAGACCAAGTTATAGAGCAGTTGAATAAAAAACAACGCCAATATGGAACAACGACAGCACTCCTTTCGAAAATCCAGTTGGATTCAAAGGAAATTAAAATCCGTAATTTTGTTTTGCTGTCTTATGTTTCATTTTTTACAACGATGATAATTTCTGACGCTCAATTTCTTGGATTAGTTCTCTCAAAAGGACATCCGATTACTGGCAAGAAGAGAAAGACAATGAAATTACTTTCGACATCAATTACGGATTCGGACTCATGACCATAGTACTCACCTTGAGATAGAGGGAAAGAACATGTCTGCATACGCTACGATACCCGACAACTCCGTCCACGTATCATACACTGCATCCGTCGCTAAAGACCATACCAAGCTCAACGAATTCAAGGTTGAAAAGTTAGGAAATGTAGAACTCGGAGCTCAGACCTGAGTACGACGGATCCAATGTGGACGGGTTCTTCAAATCGGTGATGGTACCGGCGTTGAACGGCATCGTGGACTCCAACTTCGCGAAAATCGAAGCTTCTTTGCAAGCTCTGTGCAAAGTCAAAGATTTTCATAACGCTGAACTTCTTATGTCACTTCTGTAGCTATTAAAAACTTTAGATTGTGAGAAAACAAGTGTAATTAATACTTTGTTGTTTCGAATAAATAATTATTAAATATATAAAATAAATTGTCTTTACTATTTTTTTTTTTGTAAAGAATGCTTATTCGCAACTAGCTAAAGTTCCGGATAGCTTCCGTTACTATTATCTGGACTTATATTGGAACATGTTTTATATCGTAATAATTCCTTTATATACAAACGTCCTTTCATGTACGTTACTAACCTTAATACTACGCCACATAATGTATTAAAAGACGAAGGAAAGATGGATTATTTTATACTACATCCTTATTGTATTCATGAATAAATAATAATATAAATACCTGAGGATACATGATTCACTTTCAGCGAACCTGGAGATTTCATATTTTTTAAATTCAAAGCAAGTCTCTCTAGATATGAACTGGCATCATCTCGTTTTATTTTAATGAGCTCAATTGGCAAAGAGACTATATATGATTTTTTTTCTTGATTTTTCATACTTGCAAGGCTGTGATGTGTTTAGCTAATTTACTAAGTTAAACTTCGTATTTATTTTTAAATCGCCAAGGGTAAACAACTTTCTTAATATCATACTTTAATTCTTGGCTCTCAGGTTTGTCTACCATGGAACTGAATTTGTTACAGACATATTATAAAAAAAATACAAATTTCTAGTTGCTGCTCAACAATTTTCAAATACATCTTGATTTTGCTTAAATCCACAATTAAGAAACTTTAATATTAAACCAAAACGTTCAATTAGATCACGATTAATCTCTGTTATTTCAGTGGTTATTTAATGCTACCTTTTCTCTATTTTCAGTATCTTGAGATTGCCAAATTCATTCAATTAAACGGATTCCAGAATTTAAAGGCGTTAACCCAAATGGAACGCACTGAATGATTAAGATATTTTACAATGTTCAATTGAATTGTCATTAAAATAATTCCGTCACACCTTTTTTATGGTTGTTTTTCATGAGTAATGACCTGATGATTTTCCAACCCATTTAAATTAAAAAAACCTCAAGAACCAAGGAACATTTGAGGTTTGATAGCATGTAAGCATGCCATGATTATTTCCCATCGAATCAGTAATAGAGACTCTAATCAAAGATTTGAAACCATATAAAATTAATTTTATATCTTTAAAGTTGTCATATTACATATCAAATAAAAGCCAATGAAATAAGCTTTTAAAGGACAGTGAGAGAGAAATACTTTATTCATCTATGCTGCCCAAATGCAGGTTGCCATATCACACAGCATACTAATCAATCCTTAATCGGACTTTTATAAATTACATATAATTACATGTACAAAATAAAATAACAAAATAGAAAGAAAACAATTTGTTTCCTTACAGTTTCCTTTTTCAATCAATTTCGGTCTACACACCAAATACAAATATTTCAATTCATTCCTTTTTTTCTTTCCCTTTTCTGTTCCTTAAATTTCACCATTTCACAATTTTTAATTCACCAGATCAACAAATTCACTCTTGGCCTTATTATAGTCATGTAGATCAGTCTTTTGTTACGTGTTGGAAGATTAGACCGTTTGTCTAGTAAGTACTGTAATAGTCGAAATCGACGTGCAGTCCTTCCTGTCTTTTCAGTCTGGTGTGAGGATTCCAGGTTAATCGCTTGTCCAAATGTAGTCCAAGGTAGCGGATCTGTTCGACAGGGGTAAGAGTAACATCGTTAAATGAAACTGTATGGCAGTCAGTAGGTTTACGACGAAGGGTAAAGGTGATTTGAAGGGATTTGTTGAAATTTGTCTTAATCCTCCAATTACGACACCAATCTTCGAGG
>NW_027105187.1:36513-39758 GCF_000696795.3 Halyomorpha halys | reverse complement strand
GTCTTATTTTCAGTGAGAAGTGGATGGTTGAAAGATTTGTATTTTAGTAACTTTTTAGTACTTCTCCATAATGATTTGTCAGTGGTATTTAAGTTGTCTGTTAAGTTCTGGAAATTTTGTATTCTGTGTTTTCTAATTTCTGGTTTTAGTCTGTTAGTCAATGTATTGTAATGAGTTTTGTCCGAGGGATATCTTGTTCTGTGGCGCCTCGCTCTTGTCCGGCTTTTTTCTGTTAATAATGCTTGTATGTGACGAGATAAGTTGTTTTCTCTAAAACTTTTTATGTTCATTGGTGAAGTATTGTTAGTGATAGTAGTTTCTATCGATCTAGAAAGTATTTTGATAGCAGAGTCGATCTAACTTCTAGTTAACGTTGCATAAAGATTATAAAGAAGCTTCGAAGTTTGCAATGTTGGAATCAACGATGTTGTTCAAAATTGTCAACACAAGTTATTTGAAGAACACTTCTTTGTTGGAACCATGGAACTGATAATTGCGGAAGGAACAATTCCTGTTAGGGGGACTATTCGTCCTTTATGCATCATGTATGAACCATATATCTCCATCGCAGTAATTGTAACAGTAGCTATTTAGTATAAAAAAAAAAGTTGTTCATCTTAGTTATTTTTTCCCAAGACAGCAAGACATTACATTCGTGTTTAAATTGTAAATGAAAAAAGAACTACAGAAGCGACTATGTCATCTAAGTTAATATTCCGGTTTATGGAAAAGGCCCATAGGAGCCGAATAGAGATGTAATAAACTAAATTAACTATTCTTTTGGTGACCTAACTTAATCGGCATCAAAGATTCACCAGTGCATCAGAAATAAAAAATTAAGACAATATACATTTTTTATACAATAAGGTTTGTTTTAAACATCAATTAACAATAGCGTGCTAACTATCAAAATAATAATTTATTGGAGATTGAGATATATTACATATTTAATTCTTCTTTACATTTGTGAATAATAAAAAGTTACAGAAGTGACATAAGAAGTTCAGGGGCATGTGCAGCGTTTTGGAAATCTTTAACTTTACACAGAGCTTGAAAAGAAGTTTCGATTTTCGCGAAGTTGGAGTCCACGATGCCGTTCAACGCCGGAGTCACCACCAATTTGAAGAACCCGTCCAAGTTGGAGCCGTCGTACTCAGGTCTGGAAGCTCCGAATTCAATATTTCCCAATTTTTCGACCTTGAATTCATTAAGCTTGATATGACATTGCTCTTTAACGATGGATGCAGTGTATGACAAGTGGACGGAGTTATCTCGGATCGTGGCGTAGGCTGACATGTTCTTTCCGTCAATCTCTAGATGGGGTAGCACTATGGTTGCCAGTCCGAATCCGTAATTGATGTCGAAGGTAATTTCATTGTCTTTCACTTCTTGCCAGCAGTCAGATGTCCTCCTGAGAGAGTCTACGCCAAGAAATAGAGCGCCAGAATACTTCACCTATCAGAAACTATCATTAGTGTCGTTATAAAAAATGAAATGATTGACAGCAAAACAAAACAACTGGTTTTAATTACCTTTGAATCCAACTGGATTTCCGGAAGAGGTGCTGTCGTTGTCCCATATTGACGTTGTTTGTTATTCAGATGCTCAATAACCTGATCAAGAGGATCGTTGATGTTAATCCTCTTCGCTCCAACTGCAACAAGAGCTGAGAGCAATACCAAGGCCAAGAACTTGTACATCTTGGAATTGTGAACTGACCATCATTGGCGAGAGGGAACAATATATACCCAACCGGAGACACTTAAAAATTGAGTGTTTATCACTCAAGATATAATGAAAAATCCGAAATGTTTTTCCCACCTGCGAACTGCTAAATTCGCGTATTCTCTTATCTCTGGCTAATTGAATATTCCTATTTACAGCCTTGGAGTATTTGTTTTTGATTGTTCGGCTTGATTATTTTTTATTGCTCAAATATGAAATATCAGGTGAAAATTCATTGTTTAGCTGTAATTAAAACGGGTACATTCAAAAGTATTGACTTTATAATTTGTAATATAATTCCGCATTTAAAAATTGTTATCATATTACGTCACAAATAAACTCATTCATAAAGACCTTAACATCCTATTCGTTGCAGATTTGACCCAAAACAGATATTCGTCTTTTTATTCCAAACTCCTTAACCATCCTAACCCATTAATTCTTAATCTTTCATCCTTAACAATTCCTGTTAATCCTCGGAGGCGTCTGAAAAGAAGATGGCCACAGGACCTTCTAATTTAAATTATGTTTGAAGTACCACCAATGTGTGGTTCCTTCCCAAGATTTTCAAGTGTATATGAAACATACTACATATTTACCTATTATATTATTTTGTACAGTTGTAAATTACATTAAATAAATAATTAAAAAAATAAATAAATAAAAATTGTTAACCTGATCAGAACTAAAAAAATAATTTTTTTTTTCCGAAGATATTTTCAACGTATATCTGAGTGTCACCCTTTACAGACACTATAGAATAAGAAGATTAACAGGTTACAACAACTCTTCATGACTTAATCACTTGCTAACTTTTCCTAAATTCCCTGCCCTCCGCTTTAAATTAATGATCTATAAGAGTGTACTCAGCCCATCCTTACCCTATGAAGCACTTATGCTGAATATAGCCCTTTCAACGTCCATGAGGTAGTTTCAGAGCGGTATACTAAGACGTTTTGTGAAACATACTTCACTTCGAAGAGCAAAGACGAACCACATACATACAATACTTAAACTACCATCTGTGACAGAACGTGTATCGAGGAGACATATCAATTTTTTTGACAGCCTCCACTACTGTACGAACTCATTATTTAGTACACTAGCACAGAAAAAATGGCCATAAATGTGGCGGATACATACAAACAGGCTCAGACTTGACAGAGAAATGCTAACTTAGGGAAGATCTGACTAATAGGAATATTGACTTTTCGAAATCTGATGAGCCCCATGATCATACAGCAGACTCAACCCATATTCCAATTTTCAGAAGAATTTCTTTCCTGATGTCCAGGTTGAACACACACACACACACACACACACACACACACACATACACACATTATTGGATACTATGGGTAAGGCATTCGAGAAGATCCTTTCCCTCAGACTACAAGCGTTCACGGAGGTATTTAATGGCCTCTCGCGAGCTCAATTCGGATTTCGTAAAGCGCGATCCACGATAGATGCTGTTGGATTGGTAGTCGAGATGGCCCGTACAGCAATTGCAGGAGCAAGGT
>NW_027105187.1:0-34998 GCF_000696795.3 Halyomorpha halys | reverse complement strand
AAAAAAAAAAAAAAAAAAAAAACACACATACACACAGAGAACATTTTGTGATACACTTGACTCAGAGGACTTCAGAACGTGTATTTCTGTAGAAGACTCGAATTCAAAATTTTGCACTATCCCGATACTTCTCCTTACTATATACACCATACATGGGTACGTGAAAGAAAAAAATAGTTATGTGTCTACTATAGTAGTCTTCTGACTAATAGTAAGTGCTAGTAGTCATATTGGGATTATTGGTTTTTTATCCATTCAATTTCTTGCATCTGATTATTTAAACTTTTTTTTAATATATTGTTATTAATTTATTAGTAAATTAATCATTTTCTGTTGAATAGGTAACTCACGTTGTTTGAAGACAAGGAGGGAAAGTAATATTTCCTTAAATTATTTTTGTTTTTTTGATTTTCTTGAAATTAAAACTTTGGTCGACTAATACTTGTTATAAGTATATGTATTAAAGATAAGAGAAGAAATACTGTACCAAAGGACTTATAAATATAAGCCCTATTCATACCAAAAATTCAGTACAAAAACTACAGATATAAATGTGTAGTACATACGCATTGCAAAAATATAAAAAACAACGTAGATAAAGATATTTGATTAACTAGATAAAATAATAACATTCTCCTGTGAAAATTGGTCATCTCGAGTAGTAAACAATCTGTATCTTTGAAGTGTCTCTGTTTTGCTATATATTGTCGCTTCTTGGCAATGACAGGCAATTCGCTTTTCAAAGATGTACAAGTTCTTTGGCTTAGTATTGCTCTCAGCTCTTGCAGCTGTTGGAGCCAAGAGGATTAATATCAATGATCCTTTTGACCAGGTTACAGAGTGGGTGAATAACAAACAACGTCAAGTTGGAACGACGATGGCACCCCTTCCGGAAATCTGGCTGAATTCAAATGTAAAATTTTAAAACTAGTTCTTATATTTTGCCAACTAACCTTAAATTTTAAATAGTGATATTAATGATTATCAATTGCAGGTGAAGTACTCTGGCGCTCAATTTTTGGGTATAGACTCCCTCAAAAGAACGGCTGACTGCTGGCAAGAAGTAAAAGATAATGAAATCCTCTTTGACATCAATTACGGATTCGGACTCATGACCTTTGTGCTACCTCACCTGGAGATTGAAGGAAAGAACATGTCCGCGTACGCTGCGGTTCGTGACAACTCCATCCACTTATCGTACACTGCGACCATCGTTCAAGACCAATGCCATATCAAGCTCAACGAATTCAAGATAAAAAATTTGGGTAATGTAAAGTTCGGAGCTTCCAGGCCCGAGTACGATGGAGCTAACTTGGACGGGTTCTTCAAATTGGTGGTGATACCGGCCTTGAACGGTATTGTGGACTCCAATTTTTCCAAAATCGAAGCTTCTTTACAATCTTTATGCAAAGTTAAAGACATCAAAAATGTAGGACATGTTCAAGAAGTTATGATGTCGCTTTTGTAGCTTTCTTATTCACAATTATAACAAAAAAATAAAATAAAACTTGTTATATTCTCTAATAAATAATTATTTATTTATATTTAAAAATATCCTTATAATATCTATCAGTTTCTTGATAAATGATGCTTTTTGTTTTTCTCTACATCAAAAATTGTTACTCTAGTTTTGAAACTAAATAAATCCTTAAACAATTACACGATATAATAGAACGTAGTTTCATACCATGATGATTTGTTTATTTATTACGTCCCATTATACACGTTAATTTCTTAATAACCATCACACAATGTACTCTAATTAAGGGAAAGAATTGTATTTTTCCATTTTAGAAATCGTTTAATTTTATATTTATAACTGTAAAATGTTTACATACATAGGAATGAAGTTTATGTTGGAAAAAAAAAATACGACAGTAAATTTAAAGTTATTTAAGAAAACCGGAATAGTAAATTTAACACGTCGTGTCGAGGTGGTTGTGTAAGATCTGACTCCAATAAATTATGTTAGGTACTCTAGTACAGCAGGCCTTGACAATGCGTGTTCAATTTAGGTAATGTAGTTAATTAAGAGGTGAATAGATAGAATGAGAATTAGGGGGTGACGGGTGTAATTTCTCTAAGGATGGTATACTCGTCCTACCGGGTACTATTCCTGTAGGTACGAAGAGGATTGCAAGCACGAAGGGTAGCCAGGCGCCGGGTCATGCAAGAAGGTAACTTTGTTCTACAGGGTGCTATTCCTGTAGGTACAAAGATGATTGCAAGCACGAACGGTAGCCAGCCGCCGGGTCATGCAAGAAGGTAACTTCGTTCTACCGGGTACTATTCCTGTAGATACGAAGAAGGTATTTAGGTCCGGGCCTAAATACAAAAATTACATGTCTACTACAAAAAATAGGAATATGTATAAGGTAACATAGGAATAATTATCCTTTCTTTAACAGAGACTTTTTTTTTTTTTTCATACCCTCCTGTAATGATGTTATTGAATACTTGGTACATACATATAGCAGGTATGCTATATGTATATCTGGGTGTTAATGATACCGTGGATTGCCTTTTGGCATTATAAGGTTAGGTGAGGGGTCCAATGAAGGTTGTTACTTGGTTGGCTTACGCTAGTGGATTATTGGAACGGGGAGGGGCCATTCCGCTGGTTTAACAGAGACTGAGTGAGGTTTTGTTTTTATCTGAAGCTTGGGTTTGGCAATGGATGGGGACATTATAGAGTTTGCCACTTGGAGCGTTTCTGAAGTTTTGCTCTTTTTTCGCTTGGTATGCAAACACTATGCACTATGCAGTCCGTTTTCGCTGGGTTTCTGGAGATATTGAGATAATTCAGCCGTTTAATGATCTCTTCACAGACTTTTCCGGCTTGTTTTAGCGCATGCGTGGGAATGACACTGCTGCTGTAGATGGCGATATTATCAGCGAAGGCGGCTAGCGTAGCAGTTTTCTAGTTTAGTAGTAATAGGCAATTACATCAGCAGTATAAATCATGAACAACACTGGCGAAATGTTGTTATGTCATTGAACTTTATACCAGTTCATTTTAATTTTTAATCGTATGTTCATATTCAAAAATGAAAATAAATGGGTATAAAGCTCAATGATAATACACCACTATTATAAATAAGAACATTCAATCAGACAGTGATAAGGTAATTAACAGTCTGCTTGGAGAAATCTGTATTTCACAAGTGGTAATCACAATTCAAATTTATCATGAAATTGTGGGAAATGGACAATCTTTGAAGTACTTCGCTTTGGTATATATTATTCGATATTACAATGATATTATCTCTTCTTTCGAGGTGCTCAGATTCTTTTGCTTAGCATTGCTTTCAGCTCTCACAGTTGTTGAAGCGAATAGAGTTATCATCAATGCTAATAGAACAAAGGAATATCCAGCTTCGCAAAGAAGAAACAAGTTTACCCATTCCGCAAATCTCACTCAATCTGAGGGTAAGTGTTTTAACCTAAATGATACATGTTCCCATCCTATTTTACAACGGTACTTTATGATATTCCCTTCTAGGTGAAATATCCAGACGCTGTAGTTTTGGGCGTAGACTCCATCCAAAGGACATCTGACTGCTGGCATGAAAAGAAAGGAGAAGATATCAACGGCGATATCCATTTCGGATTACAACTGATGACCCTCGTGCTACCTTATTTGGAAGTCGATGGAAGGAATATGTCAGCATTTGTCAGAATTCGGGACAATTCTGTTCACCTTTCTTATACTTTGCACGTCGCTGGTGAGAAATGTCATATCAAGCTTAATGAACTCAAAATTGAAAAGTTGGGAAATGTGGAATTCAGAGCTTCCAGGCCTGAGTACGACGGCTCCGATTTGGACTTGTTCTTAGAATCGGAGGTAATGCAAGCATTTAACAATATCTTGGAAGCCAACTTCTTTATAATCCAAGCTTCATTTCAAGCTTATTGCAAAGATATGGATTTCCAAACCGAAGATCATGGCCAGTAGTTACCAATGTCGCTTCTGCTGTAAAATATTCACAGAAAATAACCTTATCTACTTTGGGCTTTAAATAAAGAAATATTATTACAACTATCACATCTTTTTTATTATTGATAATAAATATTTCCCTCGGTCAGTTGTATAGAGAATGAATCCTAATGTACAGTCTGGTAGAGTCCTAATATGTTTTATTATAATTACCTAGAATTGTATGGATATTTTATCTTAATAGGTAATATTACACAATCATACCATATATACATATTAACTAAAAATAAAAAATAAATAAATAATAACAATAAAAATATACAATAATATAATTAAGTAGAAACTAAAATAGACAAAAATATGATTATATTTGCACATCATAATTAAAGATAGGCGAATAACTGAGTTAAATCATGGAAAATAAAAAAACAAGCTAGGAAAATAATTAAAATAAAGTAAATAAAATCTTGAACGCAATCACACCTATACACAATATTTACATTTACTGTTATGACAAGATGTCACATTTTTGTTCTCGTAATCTGTATCAAAAGAATCAAAAAACTCTTACAAATTATAATTTGGTATTTACAAAGATATCTCATATCCAGGAATTACTAATGTTACTTTCAACATTTATTTTTATTTATTTATTTCCACCTTCCCCTGCTTTATAAGCAATACAGGTGTGCGGCAGCAGTTCGATGTTACATATCTATCATCAAACTACTGCTAATAAATCAATTTACAATTTTATTGATTCATGTACAGTTTTCTTACAGGTTTCAATAGTTTTCAGTCCTAAGGTTCAGTCTTCTACGCCTCTTCCGTCCGCAGGCATTCCAGGGGCTGGTCTTCTTCTCTGACGAAAATTGAAGCGGATTGGTCCCATAATTGTGTTCCACTCGTATACAAATTCTTTGTAAGAAAGGTTTTCCATTTACTTGAGCTCTCCTGACCCCTCAACTGACGATCTCACATAGAAGGCTGGCGGCCGAACCCTCTCTCTTGAATTTAAACATCATCATTTCTTCCTGCAGGAGAAGGTCGAGAGGTACCTCTCCCGATAAAACTAGCACCGCCTCATGTGAGAACTCCAGTATGCCTTGGTGACTCTAAGTAAAGCCGTCCGTTGATTGCCGCCAATCTTCTCTTCCACCCTTGAGAGAGATTCAGGTTCCAGGCAGGGGGAAGCATACCTCAGAATACCCACGACCACTCCTCTATATATGGTCATTGTCGCAGAGTATCTGAGGCCTCAGAATGCACCTCCACACGACTAAGACCGTTGAAGAATTGGGTTACCCTAATTTCCAAATAGTCAAGTGAAGAGTCACGTTAAATCCTCTTCCAAATCTTACGCCAAGCTAAGTGACTATCTCACTTTGACGTATTCTTGTTCCTCGAATTATTAAATTAATAGGGTGGGGCCTATCAGTTTTTCCTCTTAAAAGAATGGCCTTTGTCTTACTTGAGGCCATTCAGAACTTTTTTCTTTCGCACCATTCTCCAGCCAGGTTAGCGCAACGTTCCGCTTGCTGTTATAGGTCGGCTCTGCTATTGGAGGACACCACTGCATCCAAATCGTCGACGTAACCAGTGGCAGGGAACTGTTCTTCATCTATGAATCCCAACAACTCGACAAAAATCAGCTTCCATAGGGCTGGGCCAAGATACCCCCTGATCCTCTCTCTATGGAAGCTTCTACTTCATAACCTTTAATCTTCACACATCTGTCCTCGAGGTAGCATTTATTCAAATCGTATAAGTTGCTGGGGCTTCATATTTCTGCAACTGCTGGAGCAAGTGGGGCCACTAGATGCTGTCAAAGGCGGAGGATATGTCAAAGAGCAGCTACATAACATACCGCGCCTCCCTCTGTCCGACGTCTGCTCGCACTCGCAACAGGGCATCCCCTTGTCTTTTGTGAAGCCATGTTGCCATGGGTGAGTTATGAGGTAAGGAGTTTGAAAAGAAAGCACGGATATCTATTTCGGGCCTAATCTGCAACGAAAGGGATGTTAAGGTCTTTATGGATGAGTTTTTTGTGACGTAATAAAAAACATCAAGGATTTTGGATTGTAAACATTGGATATAGGAGAAATGTGATGGTTTGGTATAGCCCCAGATCTAAATTCCATATGTCCCAATTAGCCTGATTATCATAGAGTACAATTGTTTTTGTAGTAAATGGGAAGTTTAGAGTAATGGAGCTGTTTTTTGTAGTTTCAGTCGAGTATGAACATTCCAAGTAAGTCTCTTGTCAAGATGGAGTCCTAAGTAGCAAATCTGTTAACTAGACGTTAGTGGGATATTTAAAATAAAATACAGGAGAGTAAAGTTTTACGAGGGAGAGTAAAGGTGATATAGTAGGATTTGTTAGGATTTATTTAGATTCAGCAGTTTTGACACCATTCTTCAATGGCTGTTATATGTATCTGTAGAGTTGTGACGCAGTAGTAGGGCCACTGTTTACAGACAGTAGATTATGATTATGTTATGGTTTTGAAGGTTCTATCAAAGAGGTAGGAGCGGATTAAAAGGAAATAAGTGGGGAGAAGAAATTTGATTCCTAAAACGCCAGAAATGAGTGAACTTTTTTGATTCTGATATTAAAATTTTGATATTCCTACAGTTGTGTGGTGAAAGTGGTTGAATAATTTCTTATTCAAATATTTGGGAAATTAAAAAAAAAAAAATTCTTGTAGAGAGCTGATTATACTCTCTTAAATTATAGACATGCCTTGGTATCATTACAAACTTATGACTTCTGATTAACAAATCTGTTTATTTTTCCTATTATTTTGTTTACAATGTTTAACTTAAACACACTCATTTTTCATTGATATTCTATATTTTAGGAGGCTGATAAAAATTTTAATTAAACCTAAATCTGACAAAAAACGTTTTATCCGCAAAAAACAAGCTCATTTATGCTTACTATCCAATTAAACTATTTATGTTGATTGGTTATGATCTACTCTTCATTTGCATTTTGAAGCTAAAATGAGTGTTAATCAATATTGCGAATGGCAAAAATTACCAGATAAGTAGTAAATGTTTTTTGTCCTTCACCGATATTCTAATCAAACCAAAACTCTATGGTTTCATTGAAGAGACTAAAGACTAATGCTAGTATTTATTCGGCTTTTCAGGGACAGTTTAATTTTAATTTTAGTATTATCAATAACCTATTGGACACATTAGAAATTCAAAATTAACTAAATGAACAATTTACAAAAGTGAAAGATAGATGAGTAGGTACATTTGAAATCAAAAATGTTTGCTTCGTATAATGAATAAAAAAATACTTATCTGGTGTTTTTATTTCAATCAACGTGAAGTGGAAGCTATGAAAATCTGTGAATTAAAGATAAAGCTGTAGAATAAATTCATCGATGGTCAAATTCACAGTGGGCATAATTATATTTTCGATTGAAAATGAATTAAGATGTTGAAATTTTCTTGTTTGCACAAGCGTCGATACTTAAGAAATATGGGGAGGGAGGAGGAGAGAGCTTAATGATAACGTGATATCAGTATTACATAGGATTGGGTATAGAACGCCGAACATAGCAGATTCTGCATGAGCTCAGTATGAAATTCAATGCACTTTTTACTTTTAACTGGTGACTTTCTTCGAGAATCATTAAATTTATATAATAATCTAACAATTATCCATGAAATTGATAGTATATTTTACCTATTATGACTTGGTATAGAATATTTTTTTTCAATAAATACATAGTTTCAGAAACAAAAGCAAATATCAATGATGTCAACATATTGCTGTTCTTGTCCTATTTTCCAGTTCGCAAATGGATGTTTCACTTTTTTTTTTAATAACATATTTATTGGTATCAACAACTGTATTATTGATATTAACTTCAATAAGTAAATTTGGTGTTAGTTATACAATGGCATGATCCAGATATGTAAGAATCTCCAATTAATTTTTTTTTTTTTAATTATTAAGGATTTTACGAAGGATTTTGGACTGTAAGGATTGAGGGAGGAATTTGATGGCTTAGTGGAGCCCCAAAGCTCAACTCCGTATGTCCAGATAGGCCTTATAATAGTCATGTAGATCCGTATTTTGTAATGGATTGGCAATTTAGACCGTATGTCTAGTAAATGTTGTAATAGTCGGAATCGACGAGCAGTTTCTTGTCTTTTTAGTGTTGTATGATTCCATGTCAGTCATTTGTCGAGATGTAGTCCTAAGTAACGTAAATCTGTTCGACAGGAATAAGTGGGGTATTATTAAGGATACTGTAGGACAAGAGGTCATGGGTTTAAAACGAAGGGTAAATGTGATTTGAGGGTGGTGATGTGGGATTGGAGGGTTTTGGATACAATGTAAGGATCATTGTTCACTGACAATAGACATATGTCATCGGCATACGTGGTGAGGATAGTGTTGGATGGGTTGGGATGTCAGCAGTGAAAACTGTATAAACGATAGGACCTTTACCCTGTATCCTTTACCCTGAGGTACACCAGCAGACTGACGGAATAGGGATGAATACAATTCATTTTTAAACTTTGAATTTAGCTTGAGCACAAGAAACATACAGAATTGTAGGGAATTCAATAACTTTTTAAAGGATTTTTTACGTGCAATTACCATTTGACTTGGCCAGTCTTGATTTATCTGGGGAACTTAAGCCATTATTGATCTTCCACTCTCCAAATACAAGTAATACAGTATGAAGAGCAAAAATAATTAAAAAACCTGTGTAATTGGAATTCTTCCATTAGCGATTGATAAGATAGTGAATACACTTCTGAGCGAGTTTAGTATTAAGTATTTGTATATCATAGGGGGGAAAAACATCTAGGCTTTTTAGGAGACGTATTGTAAACAATCCATATCTTTTTGAGTGTCTCCGATTTGGTATAAATTGTCCGCCCTCACCAATGATCATCACTTTACTTTTACAAGATGTACAAGTTCTTCGGCTTGGTATTAATATCAGCTCTTGCAGCTGTAGGTGCAGACAGGACTAATATTAATGCTCCTCTTGACAAGGTTATAGAATGGGTAAATAACCAACAACGCCAAGGAGGGACAACGGTTGTACCCCTTCCAGAAGTCCAGCTGGATTCGAAGGTAACATTTTAAAAATTTCAAATATTCCGTTTTGAATTACTCCTTCTAATGATATTTCCGTATAGGTGAAGTATTCTAATGCTCTATTTCTGGGTGCGGACTCCATAAAAAGGACATCTGACTGCTGGCAAGAAGTGAACGGTAACGAATACGTCTTCGATATCAACTACGGATTCGGACTGATGACCATTGTACTACCTCACCTAGAAATTGCCGGAATCAACATGACGGCGTACGTTAACATTCGAGACAACTCCGTCCACATGTCATATACTGTGAAAATGGTTGATGAGAAATGTCATGTCAAGCTGAACAAACTCAAAGTTGAAAAGTTAGAAAATGTGGAATTCCGAGCTTCAAGGCCCGAGTATGATGGCACTAACTTGGATGGGCTCTTCAAATTGTTGGTTATACCGACATTGAATGGTTTCGTAGACTCCAACATAGCATCACTCGAAACTTCTTTACAAGGTTTATGCCATGTTAATGATTTCCAAAATGCTGGGCATGTTCAGGATGTTGTTAAGTCCCTTTAGTAGCTTTTTTCATTTCCACCAGTGAAAATCTGTTTTCTGTGAATTTATATGTGTGTGATTTTTATGAGCAATGATACTTCATTCTGTACCAGCTGATGATATTAAATAATTCCTATAAACAATACTACGACGTAATAGAACAAATAAGCTATGATAGTTTATAAAGTCATTATTAATATATTTATATATAAATTTATTTGTTTTAATGGCCTTTATACTGCATCACATAATTAAAAATATATTAAATTATCCTATTTTATACTATATCCTTATTTCATTAGAGGCTTTATTGATTTGAATGAAACATGAGTAAATATATGTATTGTATGTAAAGATTATGATAAAAATAAATATACAGGATTGCAAGTATTCCATAGTGTATGAATATGGTTTTATACTGTAAAAATAATACTATTAACGTTGAAGAAGATACGTGGCTTGGGAAACTAAAAGATAAAACAAAAAGAATGAAGGTATCGACAAAATTTAGATCCAGCCCTTGTATTCGAAATCATTTGCAATTTGTTATTTCATTTAAAAAAATATATTAAAATTAAAATTATATATGTTAAAAAATAAAATCGTTTTAGAATCACATTTACCATAAGAATTGGTCATCATAATTTGACTTTCTTGTCCAATACAAATACGTCTGAAAATCTGTTTTACTATCGGAATCCCTAAAAATATTCCCCCTATTATCCTAGGATGCACTAGAGTCATGTACGCTAGAAAAGGGTAGAAAATTAATAATATCCACAAAATGTAAGGCTCCAAGCCACTGTTATGACGACGATAATCAGGTTAAACTCCCAAAAATGGGAGGGTGAACTTGTATGCTGGGGCATATTTAAGTTACGGTCAGCTGAAAGACGACCACATCAACTGATGGATTGCGATATCAGTTGATTGAGTGCAATATGGTCAGAACCAATAGATTGTCCTGGCCATATGGAACTTAACTTAGACCTGCTGTAAAGTAATACGCACGGATTACTACAAAGGCAGTATTCAAAGTGCTATGCAGAGTTCTATATCCCTTTTGCATTTTTGTTTTTCAACTCATATCGTTATAAATGGTCCGGAAATATCGGATCTCTCACACGGTCGAAATTTTGGGATTAATTTTTTTTACTTATGGTTTAAGTTAAGCTTTTTTAATTTATGATAATGACAAGTAAGGGAATAGTAAAGACTTCAGTCCAAAATGTACCCGTGGAAAATTTTAACCAGGCGCCAAAGTTAACCGAAGAATTTTCATTCTTACCTGAAGTTACAAAGGCAGTGGCTCCCCCTAACGCACTAGAGTCAATAAAAATACCTAAGGCAACGGCCAAGGATCTGAGACTAGCAATATCTGACCTAGAGAGCTTCACTAATGAAATAGGCGAGGTAAATCATTTTATAAAAGGGGCGATAGATTGATGGTGAGGATCGTGTCAAAAGCGTCCAAAATCCTGTTAGATAGCGAGGATGTGAATTGGCTGAAGGCTTAGTGATATGCATAATAAGACCATATATCTTGACTCAAATTAAGGGAGATGGGAAGACGCTGTGAGAAATGGCTAATGAGTGACTAAAAAAATTATTTGGAGGGGTAGATAGTCCCCAGAAGAAGCTATATTTCAAATACTCCAGGAAACAAGGAAACCGGAGCTGTCTAGCTGGCAGTACGCTGGCGAACTACCGGCGTAGTTCAACAGGATAACAAAGAAATTCAGGGAGACTTGGGATGTGGAAGAACTGCGCGGCCAGATAGGACTTTTGGCTTTGATTCTTAAAGTCCAACTAGAAAAAGCTATAGGTAAGTAAGATGGATTACTTAGAGACAAAGTATTCATAGAATGCGCACAAGAAATAATGGACGCCAGCATGTGGGATGAAGAGTCCCGAAAGAAAGTCGAAAAAGCGAACAGAATTGAGTCACCATTAATCGATATAAAACTAAGTCTAAACTAAACCGTAACTAATATATGTCCCAGAGTATGCGTGTTCACCCTTCCTCTTTTAGAATTTTAAACTGATTTTAGCTGAATCATAATATTAGCTTGCAGGATTATATTTTGAAGAAATTGGTAATTTATAACCTTCTCCCGCGTACCTAACTCTAGTACACCAAGGAGAAAGAGTAATATTTTACTGATTCTGATAGTAAAACAGATTTCCAGACGAATTCATATTGGGCACTTTCTTGATCCTGCACGTCATGTTTAAATACTTAAAAACTGTTGAATTTAAGTATCCTTAAGAACGAAATGTTTTCAACATTCAATTATACCCAAGAATCCATCGTCATAATTGAGGCGTTTTGTAATTAAAGCTGTATTCATCATGACAGACATTTAAGTCTCATTGGTCGATCGATGAAAGGCAAATTATGGTGACGGATTCCTATAGTAAATGTGATTTAAAAACCATTTTACTTAATGATTAAAACAAAAAACCAATCGCAATCGAGTGCGAATACAAGGGCTTAATCTAGATTTTGTCGATTCCTATATTCTACCTGACCAGTAGCAAACATTGCTAAGAATTATGTTCCCACTTTCCCAAGCCTGCTATATTGAAATGTAGAACAAATTTCCCTTTTCAAAGCTCTGACATATCGGATCTAACAGGCGATAGATGTTGACCAATGCGGTAACTAGTTGCAACACCTGCCCGCACGGGTTGGTCAACGTCTATTTGTGGACTGGACACATGTTACTGGAACTGAAATGTCCTGTCGCTGTTCTGGACAACTTATGCTCTCAAGGAATGCGAGTTGATTCAGTTATTTTCAATTAATTGATACGTTAATTCATAACTATTTTAATTAACTTTAGTCTTTCATAATTGTTATATTTTCATGTATAGGAATATTGGAACAGTCATGGACTCAGCGTGATATATTTTGACTTATTAATAGGATGTGATGGTACTCAAAAGAGACACGATAATGTAGTTAAAAATGGGACAATCATATATTTTCTACTGTACATAATATTTTTGGTTGGCTTAATTTCTGATTGCGATTTTGAGAGTTTTAGATTGAAACTCATCTTATCAATAGAATTAATTTTCTAGAGGACTGTTACCCATGACGTCATACAACTCTTATAACTAGCAAAACTGCACAACCATCCAGAGTTTTTTTGATTTACGATTTTATATGAGTTTTTGAAGACAGTAAAACGTATGTATTTGCAACCTAGTGTTACTATTTCATTTTTTCTTATTTTAATATTTTAATTTCAGTTTTTTAAATAAAAATAAAATGACATGCTATAAGGCATTATTTATTACATTTTTCTTAAATACTGGACACAATTAAATTGTAATTATATTTATGTAAGTGTATCCAGTATTTAATAGTTTGAAAATAAGAGATATAGCAAATTTAGTATGGAATGTTATAAACAAAAAATTACTCAGTATTATTTGAATTTTTTCGTTTATACGAGTTTTTATTTTTTTTGTAAATATTCTAAGCATTTGTCCCAAGAACTACTCCATTATATCACGAGGAAAATATTTTGATTTTTCATTTTGATCGAATGATAATTTTCATTTGAGCCAAATTCGAAAATTTTGAATAGTGGAATGAATGTTACCAACATCAATTTTACACATATCTACTCAAGTATGATTTCCAATCAGCCTTAGGTTCCCGATTTATTAAGACTAGAGGTATCATGGATGGTTATTCCTTATATACACTTGAGATATCGTGGATAGTTATTCACCTTATCCCAACGACTTTCTGAATATTTTTTATTTCATTATTAAGTTTTGAAAATATATTTCCAGTTTCGAAATGGGCAACAAAATAAATCCAGAAAACGTAATTACCTTCAATTTCACCTCCTCTTCGAAAAACCTTGAACAAAGTAACAGAAAAGTGAAGGACCCTCAGCTAATCTACAAATAAACGCCAAATCATTTACGTGTTGGAAATTCTCTTATTACGTAGGAAACATATCATTACGAACTCCAAAAAGAACAGAAAATTTAAATTTCACTGACAATTATTTGCTAATAGGTAACTCAAAATTAATATTCGATGCCGAAAAAAGACAAGGTGTAAATCTACTCAGTATAATCATTATTGGCCTGTCGAAATTAAGTATGTTTTAAATCCTTGAAATAAAGTGTAATCAAATTAGAATAAATATTTTGGTATGGAACATGTGGCAATCTATAAAGTTATCTATGACGGATCTATATTAATAAATAAATGATGCTGATAATCCATGTCTCGGGGATATTATCAGAATTAATTAATAAGATTAATATTGCTGGCACATTAGTGCAGTAAAGTGTATTTTTAATGGAATAAAATAAATTCAGCATTGCTAAAAAAAATAAACAAAAAAGGAAGCCTCTAATTCTTGATTACTTATAAGACAACTAATTGATTTTATGGGATTTTGCCAAAAGGGATAAAATATTTCACAGTTCACAGATAAATTTGGGGTACTATAGAATAAAATTTTACTTTCTCTGATGAACTGAATATGAACATAGCTACATAAAAGTCTCAGTAACTGATGTTCCCAAATTCTTACTTGTCCTCTCGTATATCATTCTTCTCTGATTTTCTCCATCTGGTTTTGCTGAACTTATTACATATTTACTTATTGTATTATTTTGTACAGTTGTAAATTACAATAAATAAATAAATAAAAAAAAAAAGGTTTTGCTGAAAAGCTACTCACTCATGTTAATTTTAATATATTTTGTTTACATGAGTGCAAACCACTACTAGTTGAGTAGTTAGCTCATAGATTGAATTACTGATTAATTAATATTAATTTCAACTAACTAGTGGGGGCGATAATAGTATTATACCTTAGAAGTTTAAAATATTCTACAACGTATAAAACACAACCTAACTGTGTTCTATTACCTTTGAAGAAGTATCTTTAAAAGAAGTTCCTCTTCATGTCTGAAATTGATCGTCAGTGATTTTTCATAAACTAATTTAAATTAAATTTAATTGTATAATTAAAATTAAATTTTTAAAGTTCAAATAAACCTATGAATTATAAAAGTAGTGTCTAAAGAAGTGTCAATGATAGTTCCATGAAATAATTTAATTGCTGAATATTAAGAGAGCAGTTCAATTCTGAGAATATTTGTCCGATGAATATTTCACCGATTTATTTTTTATGGTACTCATACTCGACTACTATTACTATTCTAAACTATTACTTTTATGTAGGTAAATTATACTGTCTTAAATCCATTAAATCAGTATTGTACTTGGTTTATACTTGTTAATTAATAAAATATTGGCCTGGATGTATTACTGCTACACCAAGGAAAGTGTACGGAGCTAGCCGGCCATAGTGTACAGCTAATTACCACACAAGCAAACTAAGACACTTGAGCCGAAACGGGACACCGGTAGCCTCTAAGACAAAGAGGAAGAAGCAAAGATCTATTATAGATATAGTGCCGAGGTAACTCGAGACAGAGCATTACCGCCCCTCGTTAGTGACGTCAGCTAATCCACAGTATGATTGATGATAGCGTAGCCATCATCCATCAGAACCATCATTAATACACATCAGCTCCATCAATAACCCTCACGGCTAACAGATTGTCCCGACTTTCCACCCCCTGACAGCCGCTTTTTACCGATAACCCCTCATCTCTCAGGGACGGCCTCTAAGATTTATGGGGGCATCGCCTCTTCGATTGATTCACTTCGCCAGCCCCTTCCTTGATTTCTCTCCAGTCAGTTCTTCCATCGTTTAGGAAACACATGAGTGGTAATGTCTGCAGCTTCCCCAATGTCACTAAGATGTAGTAGCACCATTACTATTACATTCTACTTAATGATAAATAGAGAAGTTCCGTATGACGGATTAATGACTAAACGGAGTTCTGTTGCTTCTAACATTTCTAGCTTGGGATACTGACTCCACAAAATCCTAAAATTAAATTACCTCCCCCCCCAAAAAAAAAAAATAATAAAAAATAAATATCATAATGCCAGGAAAGAGAAGTGTTTAGGTCCGATACTTTTTAAGCTTTTCTGAACAGAAACAATTATAAATACATAAATGAAATTATTAAAATAAAATGTCATAGCCTTCGACTTGATCTATATTATGTAATAATATACAAGTATTACAATAAATATTATAATTAGA
Source organism: Halyomorpha halys (assembly GCF_000696795.3). Lineage (NCBI taxonomy): Eukaryota > Metazoa > Arthropoda > Insecta > Hemiptera > Pentatomidae > Halyomorpha > Halyomorpha halys. The sequence goes on along the minus strand of NW_027105187.1, from coordinate 19,272 downwards.
GACCGGATTCTCGTCTAATAGCATCTTTTGTTCTCTGGCTCCAAATGCCACTAAACCTTGGCAGTAATTCCATCCATGAAAAAAACATTCAAATAACATTAACGTTATATTCCACCAAATTGCACGTTTTACTCATTTTGGGAAAAAGTCCACCATTTCGATTTTGTTTTAATGCTTTTACTAAATTTCATTTAATGCTTGCACTTAATTTATTATATCAGGTATGCCAATATTTATTTGGGATAGATATAGGGACTTTGTCAAGGATAACAACCTCTTGTTATTATGAGAATCGACCTATAACCGTGGTACCGGAGGGTCTTCATTAAAACGGATACTCCTCAAAGCTGCCTAAAAATCAACTGCCCTAAAGCTCACTTGAGAATAATTGCCCAACTACAACTCTCCGGTAAATATGCAACTACTCTAAGTGTATGTCCACACAAATATACTTTGGACCCACAGAAGCTTTGTCCAGCTTGTGATGGAACGGCACTGAACGATTGTTTCCATTTTTGGATACATGCCAAAACTAAGCAATATTAACCAAAATAAGTTGTATGAATTTCCGTCTGTACCCTCAGGATTGGATATTTTTTATATATGTAACACAAAACCTTTTGCTTAGAGGTTGGGATACCTATCGTCCCAATAGAAGGTATAGTTTTTTTAATATTATTAAATATAAAGTGACATTTTTGTTTTATTCTAGATGTAAAATAGATAGTAGATAGCCTAGCTTGATATTAATATTGATTATTATTAGTTTATATAAACGATCTTTAACTCACCATTTTTGAAAAATACTACAATTGGTTATTTATTATATGTATTTCACAGGCTAACTCTATTTGTACGGGGGTCGCCCCATAAAAAATAAATAAATTATTATTATTTTATTCCCTTTTCTCCCTTCGTAAGTAATAAAAAAAATGTTGTTATAAAACGAGTGAGGATAAATTTAAATTAAAAGTATGAAGTAATGAATTATTTGTGATGCGTGCACCATACCGGATTTTTCCTATTATTGTGAGAGCGTGTTATACCTATTATTTTTTTTTTTTATCCCAAACCGAAATAAAAAAAAATTGACAATGTTCGTTGTCATAGGGTTTACAAACAGCTGAATAATGCATTAGCAGTATAGATAAAAAAAAAATAAAAAAAATAATCATGAATGTAGGATGAGAAGCAGTAACAAATCAATTAGCCGAGACTTGGGACAGTAATTGGAAGGCTGTCCTATCTCGAGGTCTGGGAATCGTTTTTCATTCGGGAATATCTCTTACATCTGTCTTCTGTTGGCCACCTTCTTTTCAGTTCCTTTTTCTATCTAATTCAAAAGTTAGTTAGTGTTCAAATACTACCAGAATAAAAATGTCTATAAAAATATATAAATCCTAGACGTAATACTAATCAAGAAATAATATCCCAGGCCGATTGATAATTCTAGCTATTTTTTTAATCATGCCTGATATAATTTTTAAATTATAAAATTATAAAATATTTTAAAAGCCCAAAATTTTTAATAAAGTGTTAATCTCTCTAATGATTGTACTATCATTATTAATTTTATCAATATTGAATGAAAAAAAAATAATACCTTAATGGTTATAAAGTTAGGATATACAAACAAAATTATTTTTAAAATAATAATGTTATTAAATAAATGTTTAATGAGACTTAAAATTAAATTTATCGATACGTGTGTGGATTTCCTCATGATTTTTACTTTAAAAACGTAAACCCAAAACTTTAGATGAACTCAAGACTATATGTGGTTTCTGTGTTCCCCATCACTTTATCAAATGAAAAAAATATCAAAATGTTCAGTAATAATTCCGATTCAATTGAATACATTTCTTATCTACAAAAGCATGGACTCTTCACATAATACTTCGTTTTTCCACTTTGATTTTGGTTACAGATTACTGTCGAGTAAACATGGTCTGATTATTGATCGAGTGAATGAGCCGTATCCTACCAGAGGCTATACTTTGGAGGAGCTGTTGCATAAGTAGTCGATGGCGTCGGCGAGGCGTACGTGTTCACGATAAGGAAGAGTTATTGTCCACGATGGATGTCTACATCGGCACTTAGTATCTGTCGTCGGTTCTAGCTCTTTACATATTTCAGGTCACATCTCTAGGGACTATCGGAGAAACTCTGATGAGTAGATAAATAGGACATGAGATGGAACAAAACCCGAATATCGTGATGTAAAGAAAAATAGAAATGTATATAAAGATTCAAAGAAACGAAAATGTCTGTTAAAAAATACTGATTAAATAAAAAATCGTTTTCTGACAAGTAGTATCTACATTAGAATTTCATATAGTCATAAAAGCCATACAAATTATTAGCAATTAATTAGTAATAGCTATCAATAGTTATAGTAATTAGTATTGTACTTTCGCAAGCAAAATAAAGTATTTAAACGTAAAAGGTAAAAAACTTATAAGATTTCTTGTGGGGTCTCTTCAATGAACAAAAACATTTAAATGTACAATAATCTAATCATAAAACTTGTATTTTAATAAGATTTTTTATTACTTAAATAAATATAATTTTGTCAATTTTAGTCTCAAAACATTTTCTATTCCTTTATTAAGTTGTGATAAATTTTAACAAAGAAAGTCGAATGTGATAAATATTTTTAATTTTATGTGAACAATTGACCAATTAGGGTAATATGTGGACTGATATAAATTACCTGGGCAGAATAGCCTGTATAATGTTCTTTTTTTGAAATGATTTGGTTCTAAGATTGCCCTTAAGGATGGTCGAATTGGCTGAAACGTTGTACTTATAAAGGAATAAAAATGTTTTGAGACTAAAATAGATACAATTTTATTTATTTAAACAATATTAACCAGTCTCAAAAAAGTTTTAAGATTATAAATAGAGTAAGATTCTTTTATTATAATTAAATAGTCCCCAATAATATTTCTGGAAATTGAGTCTATTTTTTTTTTTTTAATTTACTTTAGTTCATTAGACAAAAAAAGAACTAATTAAATAAAATTCATCTTTAAAGCTTAAAAAAAAACTCTTAGAATAATTAAAACTCTTAGCTCGGTGATTCCCTAAGTGTACGCCGCGGTTCCCAGGGGCGCCGCGAAATATTCAATTAAACTATTCGGATATTTTCTTGGAATTTCCAATTCTCAAATTTTTGCGCCAACAGAGGTGCATGCTGGATAAATTTATAATTTTCCTTTTTAATTTATTTTTCAACTAACCTAACCACATTGTGGTTGTCCAGGCTCATTGTGGATATTACCGAAATAGTTGAAATTAGATATTTTACCTTATACCAAGGAAAATAGTAAGTACCTGTTTTTAATTTTTCACTGGTAAATGGATAATCGCTTTTAAAAAGGAAATTTTTCAAATTTTCCACGAAAGTCAAAAATTTAGAAAATAATCTGATGTATTGAGGGCGCCATGGAAAATATCTGATTATTTAGGGAGCCACCAACCGAAAAAGATTGGGAACCTCTGGATTAGCTCAAGTTTATATCTCACTTTAAATAGTTATAAATTATTGTGTAAAAAATATTTTAATTGACATTTAAAAACTCAATCTAATGTTGTTAAACTTTTTTATAAAACTTGAACACCAAGTGGAATGTAACAGACACTAATACTCATTTGTTGTGAAATAAGTCACACCCGATGGGAACTTTATTAAATAAAATATATGACGTTGAAAGTACAACGTTACTTTGATTTATTTTTATTATCTTTACTTCTCACATATTTGGGAAATAAAATGTCTACATCCTAGATAAATCAAGGAAATGCAGTCCATTTTACTCAATTAAATTTTTTCTTACAATTCTGAAAGATAATAATAATGTTTGTAATAACTATTTAATTATTGGTATATAAGGAATTTAACTGTTATGACATTCTCTGTCTCTTTCAAACGATCGTTTGTATTTTAGGCGTGCATGAAACACTCAGTTTATGAGTCATAATTGATTATAAAGTAAGACTAGAAAAATTTGAGAAATCCTTTATCATTTTTACAATGCATAGTCTGAGTCGTATAAAATATGAATACCTCTATTGCCCATCATTGTAATTCGTTCCTTACATAGAAGCATAAGCACGAACCCCTCTTCCATAAATCAGCTTACCAAAGGGGTCAGATCAGATAAGCCACTTGGTGCGCTATAATTTTCGAATTAGGGATAAGGCTGTCCATAAATATATAATCATATATATTATAGAGTATCATTTATCAAACAACGTAACAATGGAACTAATCCGAGTATCATGATAAAGCCAACGTAAGTAAGTAACATTTGAATAGTTTGCATAAGTCAAACGCTCACCAAGGACAGAGATCTATCTGTTCTTTGTATTTGATCGCTGGCTCAAAAGTTATGTGTCTATGAACTAACCTCACGATGCAATATAAGATATAATATTATAAAACAAAAACGCATTCTAATCACTTCAATAATCAGTGTGATGTATGAATTTAAATAAAAATGGTAGTATAATAGTATATTTAGGTCCATAACTGCATTCTCCTTAAAAAAAAAAATTATAAAAAATATTTTTAAAAAATAGATTTTCTAATTTATTTTCAAGATAAATTAAGCATTTTTTTTTTTTTTTTAGTTCTACGAGTATATTATGTCAAACGATGTAGACATCCACTGTCTACATAAATCCACTATTTAATTTCTATAATTTAATACATTGACCTCAACTGCATGAATGCAAGTTAATAGTTATGTAGGTTAACAATAGTTCAGAGTGATATTTGAATTTAAATAATAATAACAATTTTTTTATTCTTTTTCTAATTCTGTATTGCATCAAAACTAACAGGAATTCACTGTCTACATAAATCCATTTTTTAATTCTCACCATTAATTAAGTGTGAGAATTAAAAATAATTATTTATTTTGCATCTAGAACCAGAAATTGGTGATTTCAAATTAATTTTGTTCAATGAACTAACAAATAACATTAAATCTCCTTATTTTTTATTTTGTTGCTTATTTCACACTAATTAAAAAAAAAATGTACTTAAATTGGTTTTATTTGGTTCTAGTTTTACATTGAATAAAAATCGCTGCTTTGTTATATTTTTTTATCATTTTATTTAAAGGCAAAATGTATGGTAACTAAGATTGGAGAAAGAAACATGGCCCTGTTTTAGAGAAATATTTTTATTTTATTCTTATACGATTTTTAAGTGAATCTTTTATTTGTAAGAGACAACCTTAAACTGCACAAATTTCTAATTTTCAGGTGTTTTATGATGAATTTTAGAACATTAGTAGTCATCAACGCCAATAATATATATTCTTGCTTAATTTTGTATAATTTTTTTTTATGTATATTTATATTTTTTTTATTGTTCGTTCGTTTGATATTATCTGTGGCAGTAAGCCTTTTTTTATTTTAAAAACTTAAATAACTAATTTATTGTTTTATCATCATCTAGAATGTAGAATTCTGTCGTTTAGAATGTAGTGCTAATTCTTCCACCCTACCAACACTACCTCAATTATTGATTTAAAAAAAAAAAAAAAAAAAAAACATGAATATTCCTACAATGTAAAATTGAGTTTTTTTTTTTTTTTTTTATTTTTATCATGAGGTAAAAGAGCGAAGTGAGGTTGATGCGTTCAAAAACGCAGAATATCAAAACAAACCAAAATCTGGAGTAAAGTGACCCATTTTGATGGCAAATAAAAGAAAATTAAACTACAATTATCACTCGTGTTAAACTAAAATATTAGCTCAGTACATTTTTAATGTCGATACCATACCCGAACACAAGAGAGAGCCCTCAACTACTGAACGGCTACTGTGGAGGATGCAACACTCGATCATATCCGATTACCCTTTGCTGCCCAGCGGAGTTGACAAGCCACGATTACTGTCAATAACTGATATAGCTAGTGGCCACCTGGAGACAGCTGTCCTGCCCCAATAATCCCACTAATTATTTGACCGTATTAGGGAGATGTGATTGGAGCGTGTATGACTTAATGGTGGTTGATCAGCATTATCATCTCTCTACGGCTTATTAGCCAACTCGTGTACCTGACGGTTTACTGACATTAACAGAATTACCATAATCCGTTTCGCATATCAAATACCATCTGATTTAGTGCACAAGAGTGCACAAATAACTGGTGAACATAAAAAAAGTGTTAGTTAATGAAAAAAAAACAACAGAAAATTGCGAATAACCGCTACGACATTCTCTTTTTTAATGTTCAGCAAATATTTATTCAAATTACTTTAACTCTATGTTATGGAAATTCGATACGTAAATATATTCTTGACATATGACTATTCATTTTTCTTTTCTATTCTGTATTTATTTAATAAATTAAAAAAAAAAATTCAGAATTCCATTTTTAACCCAACCATTATTTTTTTTATTTATTTCTTTAATGATACTTACTACTGTATTTACATAAAAACACGTCAAGTACATTTGATGTAAGACCATAATGGAGTGATACAGGCATGTAGTGAAACTACCGATTGGTAGCCTTGAGACCATCTCCTTTTCAGAAGCCTCGGAGTATTGTCAGGAAGGAAGAGGAAGCAAGGTTAAAAACTAATGGGTTTGGGTGGTTATATCCACCTCCATTATCCATTATATACCCATTATCCAGGGATAATGGAAGGATTAGGATCTGGTTCGGGCTAGATAGAAAATGTCCTTATGGATGATTTTATTTGTCACAAAGTAAGGAGCATCGAGGATATTACGAAGGATTTTGGATTGTAAGGATTGGATTCGAGAGGAATTCGAAGGTTTAGTGGAGCCCAAAATCTCAACTCCTTTTATCCAAATATGCCTTATTATAATTATATAGACCAGTTTTTTTGCAATGGATTGGAAGTTTAGACCGTTTGTCTCGTAAGCACGGTAGAGGATCTGTTTGACAGGAGTAAGAGCAATATTAAAGTATACTGTACAGCAGTTGGTAGGTTTACGACGAAGGGTATGGGTGATTTGATGGGTTTCGTTGAGATTAATTTTAATCCCCCATTTCAACATCATTCTTCAAGGGTTTTGATGTGGGATTGGAGAGTTTTGGATGCAATTAAAGGGTTATTACTGACTGCGAGTACACATGTATCTTCAGCATAGGTGGTGAGGATAGTGTTAGGATTGGTTGGGATGTCAGCTGCATAGACTGTGAGAGGATAGGAATAAATAAAATTAAAGAAAATATTAAAAATAGGCAACCATTAAACGATGATATACATAATAGAGGTGGAGAGGAAAATTATATTTAAAAAAATTATAAATATACACGAATAGAATACATAAAAGAAATTAAATAAAAAATGGATACAATAAATATAATATCATAAAGAAAAGATTTTTATTTTGTATATTGACTTTTCTTCATCATATTATATTTATTGTATCCATTTTTTAACTTCATTTCTTCTCTCTATTCTATCCGTGTATATCTTTATTTTTTTTTTATATAATTTTTCCCAGAATGGTAGGAATTTCCCAGGAATAGAAAAGGAAAATTTCTAGTATAGAATTTATTATTTTTCTATCTTATTCCGGATTTATTTCAAAGAATTTTCTTTCCTACAGATAAAGACGGTGTAATTATGTATATTTACATTCTCTCAGTTCTCGCTGCAACAGGTATTAACAATATTTAATAAGGAAAGTTTTGCAGATGCGGTCTTTCACAGTATTTCATACTATTCAGAAGATTAATGTGGATTGAAACTTACGATCCACTTATCATTTATCATCTTCACATATTACCCAAGACATATTTCCACATCCCCAAATTAATACCCTACACCTCGATAGGACATGAGCCGTAGGAGGCCGATAACAGACAGTAAGATAATTGGGTAGAGAATAGGCCTGTAATCGTGGGGGATTATAATTATTTCTTCCTGATGGAGCGCTGGTGTGAACATGACGGGCTGTATTACAGCTCCCTACCCGCCAATTGGTCGTAATCGTCGGTTCTGCCAGCGGCAATGGTTGCCTTGGCCAAAATTACACATTTGCCGATGATGGTTTGATTGCTGTCTGTGTTTGCAACAACAGCGGGGCCAAATTGTCAAGTATTTGCCCGGATAACTACCTTTATTTGTTGCTGGATGAGCCGGTGGAAATATCCCAGTTACCAATTTGCATTTCTTTGTTGACTCCGATAATGAATGCCTCGAATGGCAGAGTTTAATAGGATTTGTTGTTTGCTAATGCCAGACTATTGGCATTGTGTGGGTTCATTTGTCTAGCAGGTTGTTTTATTTTCTGTATAACCAATTTTCCATGGTCTCAGTTCATTGATTATGAGAACTCATGTAGCATTTCGAAAGCGTAACAAATATTAATTGATATTTATAGTTCCTATTCTCGGATTCATCTAAGAACGAGTTTGTTAAATGAGGGATATTTCTATTCTCTAAAAAAAAAAAACAAAAAAAAAAGTTTTTCACTACTATAGCTTCTTGTCACAGAGTTATAGAGCTTTGTAACGTTTGTTATTCTCTATACAGTTAATTCCATTTAAGTCAAAATAGATTTGATCTGGAGCTTACCAATTATAAAAAAAAATAAAAGTACAAATGTGACTTAGTGGTTATTTTTATTTTATTACTATTATTATTTTTTTTTCTTTTCATTTATATAGTTTGATTTTTATCCTTCTGTTTATATATGTTTAGAAAGAGATTTTATTTATTTGTATGTAATTTATTTTTCATTTACTTATTTATTTATACATGTATTTTATTTATTTTAGTATGAATGTGACCACTTATCACTATTACCAATTGCCCGACAATGGCATATTGTAGTATTTATCAATAAATAAATTTTTGAATTGAAAAAAAAATTATAAAAAAAGTAGTCTAAATTGATGAAGCGTGACATGAAGCAAACATTTCAGAGTGGTATATCATGAAAGTAAATTAAATATTTAAACTGTAGTAATAGAATATTTAAAATCTAGGATTTAAAATACTTTTTTCTTCCATGTGGAACTTGAAAACGTATAGTACATAGATAAATACAACTGAGTACTCGGAAAATTTAAATATTCCTGTTATTAGTTAACTCAAGAAATAGGCCAATTTATTACCGGATAATTTCGCAAATATTCTTTTTCTACATCAAAATAGATAATAAAAAAAGTCAACTGAGACTTATTGCTTGCGAGTTTATTGTGATAGGTAATGATGGGTATTCATCAAATTTGTTTTGAATTTCTTCAAAATTATGAAAAATACACTCCCCGTCAAAAGTATTGCAACAAGCATTATTCTAGAAATTTTCTTAGTTTTGATCATAATCTATACTTTATAGTAATATTATTCATTAAATGAGAGCCATTAGGGATTTGAAACACCATTGTTATTCACTGTTTACCAACTAATGATAGAATTTTGGTTTATTCATTTCGAATTTCCTTTCAGTCCATGTTTATTTTTCGTTTGCCTCAAGAATGTTCTCTCTTTTCTCTTTAGTCTAGTTATAACTATTAATTTTATTCATTGTGAATCGTTTAAGGCACGATGATTCGGTGAGAAAGGTCAATAAATGTTCTTAATAAATAAGTATTGAATTATTTAGTGTCATTGAAGTGTGCACAACCTTATAATAACATTTCCGCTTATTTTTCCCTTGAAAATAACCTATCACACGAAAAATAGTATTAGAACCTTTTATAAGATAGAGTAATTTTGATCCCAAATTGAAATATTTACATTCAGTGTTTTCTGAGATACATTTTTTCAAACACAATATTCTTTTTTCAAACAAGTTTATTATTTATGACATAGTTTAGTACGAAATGTTGAGAACCAAGTTCGATTTTCCAAGAACTGTAAAATTTACGGATTTTAACTAGGATTGAATTGTTAGATCGTTAAATGTACCATGAAGTAGTTTTTATAATATTTCACAATTCAAAATTAATTCACAATGTTTGAAAAACTTTCTTTCGATAAAAGTTCTTTTACGGCTCAATTAGAAACTCATTGAATGAACTGAACTATGGAATATCATCATAAGGATAGTAGTTTTCATAATATTCCTAATAATTAAGCCGCAAAGTGAAAATTTCTCTTTATATGAAAAACAAAATTTGGTTTTAAATATGTATTTATTTTTTCTTTAAATCTTGTTAATGTCGGGTTATTACTCGACATAACTGGTACTAATTTTTAGCTTGTTAAATATAATATAAAGTAGTCAATGATGATATCCCAGCAATTAATGATACTTACGGAGTTATTAGCCAAAAAACAGAAAAATTCACAGTGGCCGTTTGGAAAATCACATAATGCTGACGGGATAGGGAGTGATAAACTTTTTATCATCGTGATTTTTAATCGTTTTTACATAAGAATCAATTGAAAGGAATTGGTGGTGGTAATTAATACTACTAGGTATTGCGAAATTTGAAGCTATTTTCACGGAACTACCGATGACAGCAGAAAAAATAATGCATTTGTAAAGAAGCATTTGTTGCACAGGGTTATGTGTTTGACGATTTCTGAATTTAAATGGTTACAGAGAATATACATAATCATAAAGGACGTGCTACTTGTGCAATTACTTAAAGGTGAAGAATTTCATTATCATAATTAGTTCATTTTTTTAATAAATAGTTTTTGTATTTTATTGTCTAGAATGAAACATATCGATATGTATATTCAAAATGTGTATATATACAAAAATAATAATTGTCATCCTGTTTAAATCATTCTATTTTGTACCTGACAATTCGCAGGGGGCTCATTTTATTATATATCAAACTTGGATTGACTTGGTGATCGGGAAAGCCTCCCCCGGGCAAACAATCTAAGTAATGTATGTAATCTGTGCTGACCACGTCATTGATAACCATTGAATAAATATTTTTTTTAAAAATTAATTACCAAATCTTTTATCAAATGAGATGTTTCTTTTATTGCAGTCGATTAAAACAGAAATCCTAAAACAAAATATTTGAAATATTTTATCTTACTACTTTAATTCCGAAATTTCAATATCATTTTTTCTACCGGTGTCGGATTAGGCCCACCCCTATATTATGCTTCGCCCTCTAATACCCACATAGATTTGTTATCAACCCGTCTACATCTTTCCTGTGAACAAACAGCGGCGCACCCCTTTATCGCAGAGCGGCCCACGAACCGTTAATATATAATTTACTGCCGGGTACAAGCTGTATATCAACACTGCCCTGGGGTCGATAAATAGAGAATAAATAATTGCCGCCTTTATTGGGCGAGATTAACCCAGCCCAGCGATAAAATGTAATTGCATTTCACTGGGACATGAATGTCGTGTGTGGCGTCGGCGCTACAGTCGTAAATCTTGTTAATGGTCTGCTCTCGCGTGCTCACCAATTATATTTCTGCTGGGGTCCTTTTGCAGTTACAGCCTTGACATGGCTATATATATATATACATAGTTACAAGTATATAATATATGTATATACAAGTAGTTCGTATATAGCACAAAAGTTCTTAAAAATCGAAAAAAAGTTATATAAGAGTTGAAAAATTAGTGGTAATGGATAGTGATTACTTTCAACAAGGTAAGTTTAACAAAGAAGTATAAGACTGAAAAGACAGAAAACTGCTCGTCGATTCCGACTATTATAACATATACTAGACAAACGGTTTAAACTTCCAATCAATACAACAGACTCATTTATATGACTATTATAAGGCCTAGGTGAACTGAGTTGATCTTTGGGGCTCCACTAAACCATCGAATTCCCCTAATATCCAATCCTTACAATCCAAAATCCTTCGTAAAACCATTAATGCTCTTTATTTTGCCACAATTCCAGTCATCCATCTGGACCTCAACGTTCCATATGTTCCCGATTTGTCCTAAACCAGACACTAATCCTCCCATGATAGACTTCCCAACCACCCAAACCGACTTGTATCTAACCTGGTTTATTCATTACCTGATAATCCTCCAAAGCGTCTGAAAAGAAGATGGTCGAGATCTCCTCTAGAGATGCTATTGGAGTTCAAGGAGTTACATCCCATTTTAAGTTTCTGACAAAACATAATACAATGAATTCGTTATTCCTCATGTCCTTGACCATTTAACAACCATATTTTCAAATTGCCATCTAAGTACTTTGATTCTACCTTTAACTACTTCCACTCATTACTCATTAAAGGTCACTGTGCAATAAGGATTGAAAGCCCTTGAAGGTTTTACTCCTTGTCCTTGTTATTACTCTCTTATACCGTATTTTCATTTATCACAAAAACAGAATGAACAGGGTTCTCAGCTCATCTCTTCTGCTACTTTTTGTGACTTCTATGAATTCCAAGTCAGTCGACTATTGGTTAGCAGGCTTACCCATAGATGGCGCGGGTTCCTTCTCTTGATGAAATTATTATCAAATAATAATGTTGAATCTCAATTCAACATCATTCTTCCCTTAACTGTTTGTATACCTAGGAAATTACTTTTCCTTCCTTAGTTTATCTTAATTTGAAGAAATTTTCAGGGATTGTGTTGTTACCTAAATGTTCTCAAATCAGATCTTTCAAATTCCATCTGTTACTCTCCTAACACACCCCGAAAACGTATTTTCTTTACTTTACGTACATGCCGTACTACGTTATTCAACAAATAAAATGTCAAATATGGTTCACAGCAACTCATACTGACCTGTACAATTTTTGAAAATTTAATCAACTTTAGGAAGCGTTTTGACTGCTACTTGAACTGAACTAAATATCGTCAAAAAGACAGTAATGGAAACAATTTTTTTCATCATACAGATTTTATCCTTGATTTCTAAAACATAAAATGTTAGTGAAAGTGTTCGATTCTGGTCAAATTTTTTTTTTCCCATTTCATACTTGCATATAACACATCTCTACCTTAGGTAGTGGGGGAAACAAAATCTAAAACAAGCATGGTGGAATTGAAAAAAATTGGGATATACCTATTTTTCAACAAATGTTCATTCCTTAGATTATTATGAAACAAAAAATCATTAACCTCATTAAAATATATGCAATTATTCACTTTCTAAAAATAAATTTATAAAAGAAGGGGGACATTAAGGAAACATTATTTTATGTACCTACAAATACTAAGTTATTCATTTAATAAAATGTTAAATATAGTTTACAGTAACTGAAAAATAGCACAATAAATAAACAGTCAAATAGCAGAATTTTTATAGTAGTGTTAAGTATAAATTACTGTTAAACAACTATGCATTGTGAATATGTAAACTTTATAATACACTGTATAAATATTAATATGCTTAATCTTTGATCTATATTTTAAATATATTGACAGTTTTAATTTTTGAATAAATAAAAATAAAAATTTCACCATACCCAAGAGAATTTACTAGAATATGTGGTGCTATCTAGCGGTACTTTGTACAACTATGATCTAGCTTTCTCTTGCAAGACATTTAAAGTATACACATTTATATAAAGTGGTGTTATTTCTATTTTATATTATTTTTCTTTCTATATGTAATTAATTTTCGAAACGTATCCCAAATAATATATATACGTTGAATTTACAGAGTCATATTAATCGTTCCTTGAAAACGGTAAAATAAAATTTTAGCAAATGATTGTGAAAATTCTTAAAATTTAGAGCAACTGCGAAATGTCTAAACAATTAATCATTAATGTTAATAAATTAGTTAATATATTTCACATATTATAATTAAAAATTAGTAAATATTTCATTTTGATAACAGTTTGCTAATACTTTAGAAATGTTTACAACTTAGATTAGGTTTACATAGAACACAAACAAATAAATACATACAAATTACGTTACATAAAAAAAAATAAGTTGCAAACCTCCAATAATAACGTCGTAATATTTAAATGTTTGAAAACGATGGAAACCACAACGTTTTTCGTACCTTTTACATAATAATAAGTTATAAATTATAACTGTGTTTTTTTTTCTTAACTAACATGTCGATGGCTTGCTTGCACAGTGGTGCTGAATACATTTCCACTAGCTTTGCGAAGAATAAAAAAAGAAATTTTATCTTTTAAGAAAATTAATAGAAAAGTGTAATCTCCCTAAATGAGAGAGCCTTTAATCGTATGGTATCTCAAAGTTAGTGGAAATGTACTTAGCAACACTCTGAAGTTAGCCATTAATGCGATGTAAAATGTTTCAAAATTAATGGGTAGAAACTAATGCAGAATCCTTGGTATTTTCAAAAATTTAAATAAAGTTCAAAAAGCATATGATATATAAAATTTTTAAAATTACCTATTTTAAATAAATCATCATTGAAACGAATGAACATGTACAAGACACGGACCTTGTAATATTGTATTATATTGGTTGGTAATATTCAATTTAATTTTATAAGATATTTTAAATATGGAGTCCTATCGTTAGTTTTTGAAGGACTTTATTTTTTAAGATTTTTAGGTCATACATATATATAATAAATAATATAAACTTACCAAGTTTTGGGCCTTTTGTACCATGGTGATGATGAAAGATAATAACGCCCATTTATTTCCTCTGGATAGCCTTCTCCTGTATCAAGTTTAATCTAACACTGCCCTTGTTAAAAAATTTGTAGATCAATTATTTATACCTCATTAAGAACATCTGGTCGCCTGATCTTTAAGGCTTAAGACTGCCTACTTTAGAATTTAAGAGGGACTGAGACGAAATTAAAAACAGATATTAAATATAATTTATAACCATGCCGACGTATGTTGTTGAAGAGATCTCTCACAGATAGCTACAATAAAACATAAAAAATAAACATATAAAAAGATGTTATTAAAACCCAACGATAATATTAAAACCACATTTAAAAAAAAAACTGGACATACCCGACAGAGACGGTATAATTAGTATGTGCCTAAGATAATTATTATAATTCGTAGATAATGTATGTGTTTTTCGAGCCGGACGTTGAGCATTTTACATATTAATGTATTCGTGTTTTCTGCATCATCACATTTGTACTAACGGGCGCTATTTCGAAAATTTATCAAAATTAATGCTAATATAATTCAAATGAGGCCTACCTCTGGATAATGTGAATTCTCAAGTAGCTGTATGCTGGCTTATAGTAATAAAGCATTGTACAAATTTATCATATATGGACGCTAAATTCTTGTCTATTACAGATTAAAGTTTCGTTTTTGTAAAATAAATATAGATTTACAAACCAGTTAATTTTTATTAAATATACATTCTCAAGAAGAAAACAGGCGAAGCTTTTTGTCAACAGTTCAAAGATAATTTTACATTTAGTTCCTACTTCCTCGAACTTTACCAATTTTAAAAAATATTTTTCCTACCCGTTTCTTTGAAAACGCAACAGTCTCGAATTTCAAACCATGATTGGTTGCCTTCTTGTATATATGTTAAAATATTGAAAACCTTGTTGAAGAATTCAAGACCCATAAATGATTTTTCAAGGATTTTATGCAAACCTGCAATACTACATTACTGAAACAATTTTTATGATTTTATTTTTTCAGGACTGATAACGTTTTGAGATGTAACCTGTATGTATGAGCAGTAGTGATTTTAGTTTCACATTGAAGGATGCTCAGACCAGAGGTCCCTCAAAAGGACAAAGAGGGAAAAGGCAAGACGGGCAGAATTGACCAATTGGCCCCTGATTCTAGGGTTCATCTTTTCAAACGAAAAATAAAGTAAAGAAACAGTATTTAAGGACGGAGAAACGATCTCTCTGGACTGTTATCCAATGCAGTAAGTTCCCAACCATTCCTACTTCACTGACAAGAAGACTTCAAGCTCTCCGTCCGTCTATGCCTACTAGTCAGAAACCACCTTAGCGGAAGATCTTACGTCGTGTCAGCGATATACAGAATACCACAAGGCTAAATATTGGAACCAATACTGTTCGTCGTTTTCTCGACACCACCGATCTAAATGCAGCATCCTGAGGGAATGAAAGTAGTTCAAGGTATTTGAAAAGTTATAAAACAATCTTTAATTTTGGCGAGAAAAAAAAATTCAGATTTATTATAATTGACAATTTCTTAATTGAAAATTAAAACATAAGAACACACAATTCAAGTCCATACATAAATATCATTAAAACTAACACTCCTACGAAGATAAACATAATATTGTACTTTGCAGTACATTAAGCTTTCTTTGATTTGATTGCTGGCAGATATTTATACGTCCAGATGTATGAGATATAGCTTTTCATAAATAAAACAACTAGAAATCAATATTTTGTTGATTTATTTTTGGAAATATCATAAAAACATTTACACAACTAAAAACCTACATTATTGCACATTCAACTAGATTTAATTTGAGTGCTAATAGACGACTGTATGTTTGATGGTTCCTAAGATAAAGATTTCCCCCAGTAAATTAACTTTTAAAAAAAAACCTTATCTCGGTAACTATTGAACGTAGAGCTTACATTACAGCAAATTTACTCTACTCTAAATAAGTTTTTACGAGGTTTTCTAGTGTAATAGTTTCAAAAATAGGGAGAATTGCCATTTCGTATTCCCACTAACTATACTCGGCAGAGTCATCAATTTTAACCATTTATTATACATAGTTTCATTAAAGTAATTAAAAATTGGGGAGAAATAACACATTTTTTTCCTCCGGGCTCTTGTACTATTAGTCCCTCCATACAAATTTTATTTAGTAATTAGTTACGATAGAAATAATTAAACTACAAAAAAAACAACAACAGCAAATTGCCTTCTAGTAAAAATCATTGTCTGGGAACTAGCCCGACGTTTCTTACTCATCGGAGTACATATTAATTTAGGGCTCAGCTTTTAATATAGCTACTTGAGAAAAGTTATTTCGTGATGTGTCTGGTTTCAATTAAAATTACAAGCGAAGCAGGATGTTTTTTGTCACTCTTTCATTTAAAACGTAAAGATTTATTATTTCTCATTACACTTTCCCATATTTTTATATTCTTGTAAAGTTTTAACATGGACAAACACGGTTCTAGACAGCCGCTATGATATCTCTCTGTAGAAATATTAGTAGTTTCCCTTTTTTCTGTGAATTTTATCTTAGCTTCAATAATCACATTAACAAAGAAAGATTAATATCCCAAACAAGCCTAGTTAATGAGAGAAAACTTAGTATTTACCTGGATACAAATAAATTTCACTTTGATTCCAGATACCCCAAGTAGGCTTATTATTTTGAGTGAACCTGACGATTTAATTCGTTACATTTCAATTAGCCCAGCATTTACTTTACTGAGAGAAAAAAGTTTATTAAAATATATACTATCGTTCGACATGAGGTAGTAATTTATACATTTATTCAGTTCTTTGAAGCCAAGTCATCAAAATAAAGTAGATGATGTTTTAGTGATATTTTTTAATGTCCTTAAGGTAAAGAAACTATTCAAGTAATTAGTCTTATTGACTCACTTTTGTATTTATTATTTATTAAGGTTGTTTTTTATTTATTATTATTTTTTTTTTCAATATTTTAATAGTTCAGTATTTTCAAACGGTTTCAATTTACTTTTGATTCAGTAAGCAACTGTTATAGTTTATCAGTCATAGTTTTCGTTATAAAATATGTTAATTATCAGTAATTTATTGACAGTTTATTCATATATTTTAAAAAAATATTTTCCATGGTAATTCATTGTTTATTCATTATTCAAATTTTTATTTGATTGTATTTTTAATCAGTTATCTTTTAAATAATATTATTTTAGTTATCTTGGTATGTTTGAAATTTACACCGAGTTTTCTTTTTTTGTGTAATTACATTTTTGCTAGTAATTTGTTTTGTTTTCGGTTTTACACTAAAAATTTTCTTTTTTTTTTCCTTATCTTCTCATTTTTTTTTTTATTTGCTATTCTTATCTCGTACATATATTGATGTTATTCACTCCGGATGTCTCTTGGGTATAACAGACATAAATAAAATTTTAAAAAATATTCTTATAGAACTTTGTATAACAAAAGTTTCGGTTTCACATTAGTAAATAAATATTTTTCAAACCGTTTTCCTGACTAATAACAGTTAAATTCTCGTAACAAATTGCTATTAAATTTTAACTTGACACTATTTTATTTTGAAAGTTAAGAAAAATAAACAAGTAACTATAATTTTTTTATAGGTATTTTATTTCAATTTTATACACTTTGCGGAAACTTTTGTTGTCATGATTGAATTACTATCACGTATGTAATACAATATTATCGTAATGCCAAAAATATTATATTTATTTAATAACATTTATTATCACCACTTTTCGTTTTCCTCTCTCTATGTTATTTCTTTTTTCCTTTAGAGAGATGAGAACGAGTGTGCCCGTATGAGTATAAAATTAAAGCTAATGATAAGATATGGCTGCCGCCGGTTATGCGCGGCGGGGCCATTACAGAAGAGAGCCACTATTAAGACAGATATAGAGACTATTAGCCTGAGAGCATCCATCAAGGCCCGGTGCGAGAAGACAAAGTTGCCGAAATAAATCTAGCAGGCGGTGTGTTGATTATATCCGGAGGATTTATCGTCCTATAAAAACAAGGGAGGGGAAGGGCAGCCCCACAAATCACCCCCAACGACTTAGCCGCCTCCGGCATGAAATACTCCCGCCTCCGCCAAGAAATGTGTTCTTACAGTAATAGGCGGTAATTTTTCAAAGGCTTCACCGCAAGATTAATCTGTTCCGAGATAATACCACCACAGAGACCACTTCGCTGATGGTATCTTCCGGACTATCCATCTGTTCCCTCTCTCCTGAGCTTATTCTGGTCAACAGGTAGCTATCCAATCAATAAGTCGATGGGATGCTAACTTTATGGTAGCCTTAATAGTTCCAACTAAATTAAAGTAAAGTTATCATTCACACTTAAACTACTCTTATTTGTATAATTCATATCACAATGTCCAATTATTTATTTTTTTTCAGTTTAAAATCATACCTTCGTCTCCTTTGCAAACTTGGACCAATCACCTACCTGCTGATCATTACTACGGGCCTACTATTTAATAATCAGGTCATTTTTATCTGTTAATCAGGATGGGAAACATTACGACTATAGTCAATTCGGCGCGGAGGTTCCGCAGGGCAGCGTGTTAGGACCAGTTCTGTACTCAATATACACTTTTGACATCCCACAAACGACAGTCACACTACTTGCAATTATGCAAACGAAAATGTAAGTAGAGAGAATACGGGCGAGCTGGGACACTTCCGTGAGGAGCCAATCAGAAGCCAGCATTTTGATGACGTCACACATGGCGGG
>NW_027105186.1:498741-534406 GCF_000696795.3 Halyomorpha halys | reverse complement strand
AATATTTGAATTCAAATCTCCCGCCATGTGTGACGTCATCAAAATGCTGGCTTCTGATTGGCTCCTCAAATCACTGTCCCAGCTCGCCCATATTCCCTCTACTGCCGATGGTGCTGCTATCTAGCGGTCACCGTCTGAACTAACAACCCTGCACTCTGGTGGCAAGTCGAGGAACTCCCTCCACAAAAAAATGTCCCAGCTCGCCCATATTCCCTCTACTCTTGACATTAGTAAAGAACAATGTGTTTTGAAACTTATAAATATAATTATTCAGAACATAAAACAATATAAATAATCACATTATAAACATTTTTGAATTATGTACTAAATTTATACATGATTTTTTTTTTATTATTTATTATTTTTTCCCTTACATATTTTATTAAAAAATTAGCTTTTGATCGTTCTTTATAAGTGGGTATAATTTTTTCATTATTTTAATTTTATAAAATTTCTCTCTTTTTCCATCAAACATAAATCAGAGTTATAAAGAATTAAAATTATATAAACTTTTTATATATAGTAAAAAATATACCTACATAAAAACACAACATGGTAGTTCACAATTATAATCTATTAAAATTAAAAAAGCACTCTAATACATGCATACAAAAAATTAAATAAATAAATATATTAAGATAAAAGTAATAATTCTAACTAATAAGAAAAAGGAGAGATAAATGCATAAATAATATATATAGAAGAAATATATATATGTAATAAAAGATAAAAAAATAATAATAAAGGAGAAACAATTGCTGGTCTATATATCTAAACCATTCAACAGCCGAACGCAATTCGCCCGCTCTAAAACTAAAACACCACGTGGAACATGAAAATTGGTAATTGGGGTGTTAAATAAGAAAGCCTCTTTAGGGATCGTTTTCAAATAGCCTGGTGTTTTCCACCTCATTTCAAAATCCCCATGCGACATAAGAACTGTCGCAATCATAGCATGGAATTTATAATCCGGTTCGTTACATGTGTTCCATCATCGCTCTAGAAATATTTTTTAACATTACGTATGTAAAGTGTCATTGCGAATATTATATATTATATAAATACGTAATATAATTTATATATTATTTAGGAAAATCGTTATACATTCAATTAACCTGCCAACGAAAGTGTGTTACGGCTAAATGGGAATTCTGCTGAAATTGTTCTGTCTCAAACCTCATCATTCTCGGAACTGGAATGATTTAATGATTTCTATTCTTTAGAGACTGATTGTTTTATCAATTTTATATTTAATTGAAAATCATTGTTTAAAAGTATAAATTATGTAAAGTATATTTCATCAATTAGGTACAAGTTCACTGGATCTCGATGCTAGTATGAAAAAAAAAACAATATAAAGTTTGCTGGACTAAAACTTTTGTAAAACCAATAGCTATCAATTATCTCTTCAATTAATATCAGTTTGGAGTAGTAATTAAATAACAACTAACTACTCCACTTAACTTTACTGAGGAGAATATGGTTATCACTAGAGTAATAAATTATAAATAATATTTTTTCTCATGTAAAAATGTTTTTAATGGCTCCAAAATCTTTGGAAAATATTTTTACTATGACTTTAAATTAGCATCGTTTCTTAAAGTGTAATACTCTAAATCGGAAACAGTTTTTATACTATTAAAATAAAATAAAAATCAGCACCTCATTTTATATTAATTTCAAGTCAGAAACCATTATATAGGAATTATTCAATACGATGAAGGAGACGAGAAATATTTTTTAAAAATTACAATACATCATAATATCATAATAATACAAATAGTATAAAAACTATAACATTGATTTTCTTTTTTGATTTGTGAGGTATTTTGTATTTATTCTTTTCTCATTAAAAGATCGTGTATTTGTAACTGGTACAATACACTAAAAATACGATTATTCTTTCCCCGAGAGACTGCCACGCTACGTCACTGAGTATGATTGTTGTCTAACTAATAGACCAAAAAATTAATTTAACTAAAATATATTGTTAGTCATACTGGCTCAGGAATCGCAACCTTAATTATTAATATTTGAGACAAAATCCCCCAAAATTGAAATAAGTTACTTCTTATTGCGTACACAACCGTTGCTTTTAAGTGATACTTTCTAATGAGATGTATGTACAGGGTTACCTGAAGAATTTAAAGGACTTTCGGAACACCATCAATGGTGACGAAAAATCTATTAACAATATCATTTTTATATTTTTATATATAATCTTTTCACTTTCTTGAGACTAGTTATCAATTTTTCTAATTAAAATCAAATGTATTTCATTATAGTCTCAAAACATTCTTTATTTCCTTAAAAATCCAACTTTTCGGCCAATTCGGCCAACATCGGAAAGAGGTTTTTTTTTAAATTTAAATATTTTATGTGAGTGTAAATTGGTGTTTAAGATTGTCCTTCAGGATTGGACGAAAAGTTGGACTTTTAAATAAATTAAGAATGCTTCGAGACTATAATTTGGATACATTTGATTTTATATAAAAAACAAACTTTATCAGAAATTATCTTTGAAAACCATTTCATTGAACATTACTGAGTCATGTAGCTCGGAGGAGAGAAATATGGGATGGAATATAAGCTGAAAAGGAGCACACAAGAAACTAGAGCCCCACCAAATTTCATCCCTAAATTTCAAAAAATATTGATTTTAAGGGGGATGTCAACCAAGTCTTATACATCCTGTATACAACGTGCATTACCAAATGGGTACACTACGAGAGAGGAAATAGAAAAGGATATCGGGCAACAACAAACGAACAAGTCATCCTTTTCCTTACCCCTTCTATCATTGGAACCGTAGGACTGTTGCAGCAGATGGTGGCATGCTGTTGCGAATTGTTTAATAACATTAAGTTGGCAGTGCCGATGCAATAAGTTCAATTAACCATCGCTAGAGGCCGCAGTGTCGTAACATACCGTGAGTCAGCCGAAGGATACATACCACTCCGATCTTTATTGCTGCACTTGAACTTAGCGAAATCAGGTTAGAGTGCGCTCGTAAAGTTAATAGAGCCTATTATAATATTATATCTAGCATTGTTGACCATCTGTTACGGCTCGTAAGGGTGGAGTGGATTTTACTTAGTAAGCCCACCTGCGCTCGGAATTAAAAAATTAAGAAATCAAAACGTGTTTTTTTTAATCTTTCCCAATAATTCTGACCGTAAAAGAACGGCTTTAGACCAAGCAGCATACTATTGAATTGAGTATAATTTATGCTATTATACTACTACAACTACACTAGTTTCATTTTAAGTTTTACCTCAAATCACCTTTATCCTTCGTCGTAAACTTACCAACTGCACTACAGTATCCTTTAATAATATTGCTCTCACCCCTGTCGAACAGATCCGCTCCTTGGACTATATCTGGACGACTGACCTGGAATCCTCACAAAAGACAGGAAACTGCACGTCGATTTCGAATATTACAGCATTTACTTGACAAACGGTCTAAACTCCCAATTCATTACCAAAGACCGATCTACATGACTATAATAAGGCCAATCTGAACATATGGAGTTGAGCTTTGGGGCCCCACTAAACATTCGAATTCCTCTCGTATCCAATTCTTATAATCCAAAATCCTTTGTAAAGTTACGAATGCTCCTTACACAAGTAAAATCATACATAAAGACCTTAATATTCCATATGTAACCGACCTATCCCTAACCATCCTCTTCCATTCCTGACAATCCTCCGAGGCGCCTGAAAAGAAGATGGCCTCGAGACCTGCTGATGTAAAAACGTCATTTGAGTACTACTAATGGGTAGTTCTCTACACGTCTGTGTCACTTCATTATAACTGAGATCAAATTTACGGAAAGTATTATAATGTACAGTTGTAAATTTCAATAAATATAGTAAATAAAAAAGTTTTACCAAAGAATGTTTTTAGAAAGGAAATAAATTTTATTGAGAAGACGTGATAGTTAACAATAAGGTTCATAAGAAAAGGTGGTTTTTATGGCGATATCATCAACTACCTCTACGTATATGAACCTTTCTCCCCCTCAACTCCATCAAAACGAAAATCTAGTGAATCGGTTAATACAATCTCCTCATCTACTTTTCTTCCCAGATTTCAGACATACACAACAGTTTAACAATGAAAACAGCAGGGCGTGGTCGAGAGTCACCGATTTTAACTAAAATTTTAGTGATTACAAATCCTAAAATAGGGGAAGCTTGTCCTGGCGTGGACAAATGCCCTAAAATGGGCACTAGAAGTTAAGAAAAATACATTAAAAGCTTTAAAAATGCCGTTTTATAAAAATAATTTTTATAAAAATTATTCTGCATCTTAAAACAAACACCTGCATTTTTTAAAATTTTGTAACTTTTGTTTTTCATAAAATAAGAAAAATATGCTTAAGAAATTTTGTGCTTAGGTGACTAAAAAAAATCCACAAATAGGTAATTGTTTCAGGAATAGTAGGTCCGAAAATTATTTTAGGTTTTAAACAACTTCCTATTTTTTATTTTATCCAAAAAAAACTCTCAAATATCAGTTTTCAATGAAAAAAAAAACATTTTAGATTCTATTCTATTCTTTACCAATTATCAAACCTTATTAACCTAAAGATCTGACAACATTTAAGTATGTAACATTTAATTAAATATTTGTTATCTTATGAAGGCCTGTTGTTTGTATAAACTAAAAAATGCCAAAATTGTCTGTTAATGCTGGTTTAAACGATTTTAACACAGTATTCCTGATCGCTAAATGATATGTCAGGACCAATAAAACTTCGAAGGCACCCGGATTTTGAAGAATATTATCACTATCATTTGTGATTAATACCACTTTAAGCAAAACTTTAAACATTTATGTAGACCTAAATTGTGAGAGAGTGTTGCTCATTAGTTAGGTATTGTGCTACTAACCGGGTTCGAATCCTGCCGTGCAGATAATTATTTATTTATTTAAGGAAATCCATAGCGAAGGTTATGTTTGCCTAGTTATCTACAGGTGACCAACCAATTCTAGTCATGGTGGAGGGTCAAAGTTTTTGATTTTATTGTTCCGCCACTTGAAGAAAAAAGTTAACGACCCTGGCCGGATTTGAACCAGCTGCCCACAGATCTCAAAACTATGTCTATCATAGGCTAAGCTGATTTTTTTTCTGTTTTACTGTAGTTGTGAGTTAGCCCTGTGGGTATGGGAGTCCTCGGGGGTTCACCCAGCCTCATAATGTAGTTACTCTTAATTGGGTAAAAAATCTGGCGGTCGAGCGCGATTCAACCAAATCACCTTTTTTGCACCACCGTTGGTCTAGGGACAGTACTTCCTTGCAATGTACTACACCCCTATTTTTTTTTTTTACCTAAATTAGAGATTTTACATAGAATTTTTACTGATTTGAAATCTGTACTTACATAATCAGCGAAATTGACCATTGATAATTGATATTTGAAAAATAACTTCTTTCTTTTTTTTTTAAATAATAACGAAATTAGCAAGCAATGATGAGTACATATGTTTGCGTTCGCACATTAAAACATTTTAAATAAATTTCGTAGTCTCGGTATTCATGTCGAAAATCGTCCATAGCTTTATCAAAGAAACGGTCATAATTTTGTCCACTTGAATGGCCAATTAAAAAATATATTATAATATCGGAACAGGCAATTACGGTGGATTGTTAGTGTATTTTTAGCCCCAATAGTGAAGGAGTTGGCGTGACCTAATGGCAATGTAAAAGAAACATTTTAACACATTAGTAAGAGAGACCTTAGCCAGTGATTTTATATCCTCTGCAATTAATTACAAATCAACCATTAACTTAACGGCTTCTGACACGTATCGGGGATAATAATTTGCTCATGATATTGGTTGTAACCCATGCAATAGCTTGTTAAAGTTCAGCAAGACAGGATAACAATAAAAAGTGTTTAAATGTTATCAATAATTATTACGAACTACTTTGTTATTATTGTTTCTTTATTTTTAGTGGGATTCATTGTTAAATTATCAATATCAATCATAATAACTTGGAATCCTACCAGTAAGATACCTAGGAATTCAACTCGATCACCACCTTACCTGGAATCACCAAATCAACATCAAACTAACTCAAAGCTACGCAAGGTTAGCAAAGCTCATATCATATTCTAAATAGAAAATCCAAATTAAAGTGAGAAACGACTGTTCTTATGTTTAAAACAATTCTCAGGCCACTTGCGATGTACGGCTGAGAAGTCAGGGGAGCAGCATCCTTTACGACAAGGAAAAAATTACTATCTTTTCAAAGTAAAGTCCTCAGAATCGCAGTGGATGCTCCTTTTTGTAATAAATAGCCAATTGCAAATGAAGTCAATGGAGAATCACATAAAAAAAAAAGATTCATGAAGTTCCACTCCCAGTTACCTACATCTTGGGAAACCCAACCTCGTCCAGAAAACTGAAGCCCAGGCTGCCGCTGGTCATACTACTATAAATTCTGTAGTTATCAATTGTAATATTGACATAACTTCTATTTTATTTATGTCATTTTTTCAAATAAACTTTTTCCTATTAGAGGGCAATTGTTTGTTTTGTTTAGTCTACTAATCTTCTTATTTTTGTCAATACCTTTACTTTTCTCTCTTGTCAAGAATTATTATTTTTATCCATTCTCTTCGTCATATTTTTTAAAAATAATTATAACGATGTATCTAGTTAGGGGGTCTTTTGTACGAGACTTTACCCCCTCCCCTATAATTAGCTGTTAAAAAAAATGGAATGGTTATATCCATTAAATGTCCACCAGGCTAAACTGGTATTAAATAAAAAATAAATCAGAATAACTGAGGAAATGAATCTCATTAGGAGTAATTTTAAATGCATTAATAATTTCAATTGACATAATTTTTAAACTGAAAAAAGAAATTATTTACAACATTGTTGAAAGAAAAATATTAAATGAAAAAGTATTTTTAAAAAAATGTAAAGTCCAAAATCGGTCAGTTTGGTCACGAAATAAATATGCAAGTTAAGCTACTTTCAGTCTATTTTTCTTTAAATATGATCTTGAAAAATTTATTATATATATTTTGTTGTAAAGCGAAAGAAAAAATTACCTGAGCTTAAAATTATAATTAAATCAATTGTACTAAAAAAATATTTATTAAATATTATGAAATCAGAACCAAATTTCATTAATCCTAATGATATAATATTAATTAGGATTAATTAATATAATAATAATTATATTTACACGAAATTTATATAATCCCTTAAGTTCATTTTATTTCTCCTACTATGACAGATCTGTGAAACAGAAAAAAAACAATCAGTAATTACACAAAAGTACATGAGAAAAAGTAACAATGAACCATTAGGAGAGATATACATAAGAAACATATGTTTTACGGTCGATTGAACATGCATGGACACTGTCGGATGATGTAAGTCGTCGGTCCCAGCGGTTCTTCAGCCATTTCAGTCGACCGTAACTTGTAATTTGTCCCGTAACAGTTCACATTTTCGTTTCTTTCGATCGGGCATGTTTGTAGGTGGTGGCTATGAACGGTACGCGTAGAGGATGTCGGAATTAATGCAGGGTGGGGATGATTATAAAATATGGTAATGTTACAAATTATAATTAAATAAATAATAACTACATTATTATTTCAGGGTTTCGTCGTTTTATGTAAGTGATAACAAATAATGTTGATTAATAGTTCTATTAAATACATAGAAGTAAAAAAATAATTAATAAAAACAAGATCACTTGAATGCAAAGCACATAAAAAGTAACAAAATCAGCCAAATTTTAAATTATATAATCTAATGTATCCCTGTAAATAATGGTTCAATTTAGTTTTTTTTTTGTTATTGTATTTCGTTTATTATGCATCTGGTGTTCACAAACATTGAATAGTCTAACTGAATGAAAATTCAAAGCATTTGAATTTAGTCAAAGTAGGATCGAGAAATAAAAGTTTCAAATTAATTTACGAACTGATTTGGAAATTTTTTTCAATATGTAAGAAAAATATCAATTATTTCTTTTTTCTAAGTGATTTATAAAGGTGTTTTGTGTCACTTTCTTCCCTCTAAATGGTTTTTTCTTTATGTTTTTCCCTCTTCTCATCATTTCTGACGTATGCTGGGAGGGGAGGAGGAAGTGAGGTTACAAAGTACCATCCCATTCTATCCACGGTGGGAGGTCAAGTTTTCATTTCGTAATTCATGTCGCAGTTCAGAATTTGCAAAAAATTTATGTCTCAACTCCCTCAGCTACAAATCGCCTAGTGTTGAATCCTCTGAATCGTAGAATTTTTCCAAAAAGAGAAATATATTATCAGAAAGTATAAACCCCGTAGGGTTGATACATTATTTCGACCTAGGAGATTACCTCTCTGGCTCTGTTTCATAATAAAGTACAAACTAATACTAATTAGTCTTGTCGGTTTAACTTAATTCAATTACACAGACATGTACGATAGTAACTTGTACTTTAGTATTTTTTAATTCCTGTAATATCACTAATAGTCATCCCTATCATGAAAAAAAATAAGTATTAGTATTATTACCACACTAGTTTCTACACTTGTACTATCAACTAATACTATTAGCTTTCATTATGAAACAGGGCCCAGGTGAGATGCTTAGATGCTACTCATTACCGGATGCTTGCTGCAAGATCTATCATACTACCATAGCCAATCTACGCGCGGAAATTAAAGCGGATCTCAGATGTGGTTGTAAAATTAATAAACTCGTGCATTTAAAAACGTTGAAATGGTTATTATTGAAAAGGCGTGAGAACGCTTTGACTAAACTAGGGGCGATAAACTATTTCCTAGTCGGGAGTATTGGGCTGTGTCCACTTGTTTCCGCCAGTTTTCCCTGGAAACGAGGTTAATCTGAATGTGAGGGAGAGGTCAAATTGTGATTAAATGGCAGCTTATTATGAGGGAGTAGTTGGAGCTATTGTCTGCCGCTGCGGTAACGATGCGGAACGACACAGCTCCCTCAGCTCGGGTAAAAACCTCAGGTTTCACCGCTCACTCCTGCGTCTTCTTATGACACCCGACTTTTCCCATTACCTCCCGTCCAGGTCTGTTTTCTCAATATGGCTTTCGGCCACTTGATCATGTTATTGCATTGCATACTCACAATCGCCAATTATCTACATCATATATTGTTTAAAACCAGTAATGAATATGCCACAAAGGTTGACGAACAGAACGAAGTAATAGGTATACCTACTCAGTGCCAAGTCTAAAAAAATTAGAATGAATTGTTCAAGTAAAAATATCTAAGGCAGTCTAAGATAAGTGACCCCCCCCCCAAAAAAAAAAGATATTTGGTCAATAAAATATTTAAAATTATGATTTTATTGGATTCAATGTTATCATAGAACATAATTGAAGGCTAAAGGATAATAATGAGGTATTTCGAATTTTCCCAAATGTTGTTATTTTTTTCTTTCAATAAATTAAAAATGGCTATAGATTCTTAGTTCAATTCAGAATCTGTTTTTTAAAATGGGATAAAATGGGTTGCAGTTTCACAGGTCCAGTAAGCAGGAGATCTCGATCAGGTGATGGCGTCAAATGAAATGAAAAATAGTTAATTATTCTTGGACTAGGTCCCTTTAGAACAATTATGTGGTAATTTTAATTTGAGAACATATATTGGACAAAAAAAAGTGTAACTACACTTAATTATAAATTATACTAAAATAGTATGTAAATAATTTTATATACAGAGATAATAAAAAAAAATAAATAAAAACTAACTGACTGAATACATGAAAAAAACAAAACAAGAAGGTAGTGTAGTTACATCTGCACTATTATAATATTAGATTAGATTGGTGAAGTAAAAGGTAATTAAATATAATGGTTTTAAACGAGGAAAGGGTTGGTACATGGCGTATGTTAGAGGGAATGGAGTTCCAGTGATATACAGCTCGGTAAGAAAGAAAAAAGTTGAATGGGAATAGAAGAAAATTTACGAAAAATGGATCTCTTTCCTTTGAGAAACAGTTCACGAGACCATCGGAAAGCTCACCGAGAGGCCTCTGGTTTGAATCTAACGGAACAATACCAAATAGAACAAGGAGCTTCTTATAAGACCTAAGTGTTAGCGTTGGGGTTAGAGCGATCTTGGCGCATAATACTATTTTGGAATCCCAGGGCTTAATACATCATCACAATTTTTATTTTTAACTGATTTAGTCATTTCTTTTAACTTATTTATATATATTTTTAAATTTATTTATTAGTTGTTTAAATGTTCTACTGTAGTGGCTATTTTATTGTTTATTTCTTTGTATATTTCAAGCATTGCTCATTCCAAGTAGAAGGCATAAAGTTTCATAATTGCGGTAACCAAGCTTTATTCGAAACCTTTTTTTCAAAAAAACGTGGAGATGATTTAAGATGTTTTGTAATTTCGCTTACCTTAGAAACTAAATTAGAAGATCCCCTGAACTATCGCCTTAGGCATGCCCTTGTTGGGGATCGTATATCGGGCCGTGATGACAAACAAGAGCTGGTATTAAAGGGCCGGGATAAGAAGGGACAAGGGCTGCTAACTAGATCGGACAGCGGCTACAACTCCTACAGAACTTACTGGCAACAAGTGAGATGACCGAGGGGCAGATGTGCAAGTTTGCTAAGTTTGGTGTGGGGGCGGAGGAGGGGGGGGAGCAAACAAACCGTCTTCTGCTGACCTCTCCTCTAACTATCTGCGGTCGATCGTTACTGCCCTTCATCATCCTCTTTCCTCGGACCCTTCGGGGCGTTGGTGTAGTCTACTCGCAGGCCCCAGGCGTTGAATTTAGAGAGCGTCTCTTCGAAACTTAGATATTTTGAAATTCAGCTCAGTTCAAAGTTTTTAAGAAATGTGCCTTTATATAACTCATAATAAATCCTAATTAGTTTGAAGATTCGATTAAGATAAAAAAATTAAAATATGTACCGCTACAACCTATGAAGGGATAAGGGTTTAGTACATTGTAAGGAAGTACAATTTTCTTGAACTACACTCATAAAAAGAGATGGTTTGTTCATAATCACGCTCAACTGGCAGATTACCCAATTAAGAGTATCCACTTCCGGTGGCTGGGTGGACCTCAGAGAAATCCTGAAACCACAGGTTTGACTCAAGGTTACATTAACAGAATAAATAATCATCTGCCAAAGCCAGATTCGAATCCGGGGCCTTGACTTGGTAACACAGCGCCATACTCACTGAGCCACCCTGGACCCCCCCCCAAAATAATAAGAACACTATATATCGCGTTGACTCAGTACGTCCTATAGTAAGGAATGTGTGTGTGGGATAAAGCAGTTAATGGAGTGTTACAAAAAAAAATTCATGTAATACGAAAAAAATTCACATAATATACTAATTCATATTTTAGTATTTCTCGAGGTGAAAATAACTAATATCAACTTGGTTCTTGCCAAGAATACAGTTTTATCAAAAGATACCGAAGCCGTGTAAATATGAGTGAAATCCGGGGACCTCGGCGTTTTCCAATTCGAACTCCTGTCTCTATTTTTCCTATTTTCTTCTTTAATTATTTATAATTTTTTCAATATTAATTATTGTTTATTATTTTTAATAATGGAAACTGGATATTTACATAAATTTGAAAAAAATTAAAGATACTTTGGAGGTGATTTTTTTTTTTAATTCATCAAATAAGCCTTGTCATTTAAATCAGGATAAGAGCCTCTGATACTAGAGACTTCTTAATTGTACATGGCTTTACCGAGTTCAATTAAAACAAATTCTCTATTTACACACACAATAATATGATTGAATTGGGTGTATTTATTGTCAAATATTAAATTGTAAGCTATTACTGCGATATCAGCTGACAGGCCTTATACTTAAGTTGTATTTAAATATGAGAAACAATTTGTATTAAAATGCAATGTAAATAATTTTTATTGTAACTTCATATAAATTATACAAATGTTGATTGTAAATATTTTTATTTTAGAACTTGATAAGGGGCAGAAGAGACCGAAACGTTCAGATGGCATAATTAATAAAGAAGTAAAAAAATAGAATAAAGTTTGAAAAAAACTTGAAAAAAAAAATTAAGTTGCAGTGATACAACTGATTATTCATATTTAAAGTATAAATTTTCTGGTGATAAAAAGTCCATCGGATAAGTTTAAACAATTATTTAAAAAGTCTTGTATTTCAAACCCAATTGATCAAGTAGGTTCAGATGTGTGATTTTTGTTATATTTTAATGTCCTTTTGATACCTCCAAAAATTGAAATTGAAGGATTGAATATGCTGTGAAAGTTTTATGTGATTTTTGATTTATAAAACTGTCATTAAATAGAGCAGTTTTTAAATTTATGGGTTTTTCTTATACCCTAACAAAACCAGGCATTTACGAACCATTTACTGTGGTGGCAAAGATGACAGAGATCTACTATTGTGCTTATAGACTACTTTCACCGCTATGACAAGCTAATATTATAATCTTTTGGATCAGATTTTATCTGGATCAAATTAGATTGATCTTTATTTGAATATAGATTAGCTAATTAGGAGCATCCCCTTCGCATTTATCGTTTCTTTTTTTAAATAATAGATTATTAGTTTAGTAATATATAACTTTTAGAAAGAGCACCTCAAAATAAAATCATCAAGTTAATCATTAGCTTCAATGTATGCAATTGTATATCCAATGCGTGTATGTACGATTTGTAACTATATAGGAACTATTATTGCAGTGTTTATTGAGTGTACAATGCTATGATAAAGCCAGCTCTAATAAACGCACCTGGGCTGGTACCCGTTTTAAGCAAATATTTTAAAAGTGATATAGGATCGTCGCTCCCAGGGTGTTTTAATGGAGCGTGTCCGGGCGGTAATGATTGCCATTTTTTGTGTAATGATCTATAATTATATATATGATATTGCTCTATTTAACTATCTTAAATCGCCTCTTTCCTTTTTTTTTTTTTTTTTTTTTTATGATTATTTTATAATTACATAAAATATTTAAAAACAAAAACACGGTTATATTCCAAGAGGAAGCAACTCACACCACAAAATATGATATAATAATTCAATGGAACCTATTACTCTGATGAGATACACTTATTATTTAAAGTATCGTATTTTTGACAATTATTTATTTAGTTTCAGCGATTGAATTTACTCTTTGTTAGGGAAAATAAATATATAACTTTATTAATTAAATTTTAAGCAACATTGTAAGTTTTTAATCTAACATTTTTTTACCTCTCGGGCTGAATGCCTTAGACCGCAAGGAATCTGTTTAAATAGAGTATTCCACGTGGACACGGGCACAAATCCACAACCATTGAAGCTGTCACTGCGACAAACAGACGACAAAAAGAGAAGAAGGAGAGGAAATACAGTGTAAAACGGACAGGCCTTGGAGGAGACAAAGAAGAAGAGCATTACCGAAGAGTACAAAAGTAGGCTAATGCAAGTTCACACGGTCATGTGTGGGAAGGAGCGGGCCGCTTTGGTAAAAACTATCCCGGTAGGTAGGAAAGGAGAAGAGGAGGAGAGGAGGAGAGGAGGAAAGGAGGAGAGCTAGGTAGTTTGTTCGCCTCCTTCACTCTCACTTTCGTCCGGGTTCTCTCTTCTTGGTCGCGTTGGTCCTAAAGGGAAGAAAAGTAAAATAAACTGTTCTACAATTTTTTCTATTATTTTTTAAAATACCAAATAACTACTACATTTATTCGGATACAAAATTGTAGACATTTTAATTTCGTAACTAGAAATCTAATTTAATAATAATAATAATAATAGTAATATTCTTTATTTATTCCGGGATTGGTCCCTTTAGAATAATATACAGGCGCCAAAATTAGGCCTTAGAACTTCAGAGTAAAATACAAAATAAAAATGAAATTACAAAACGTCATAAAATATAATAAAATGACGAATTTGAAAAGATAAAATTGAACAACAATAATTAACAGAATAAATAAAATAAGAATAGAACAAATAAAATAAAACCATATGCCATATCATAAAACATAAGATGACTAACACTCCTGATAGTAAATCAAAAACAATTAAACTAAAAATAATAAATGGAAAGGTACAATTTCTGCTAATATACATATTTACAACTATAAACGAAAATTTGAAACATGAAATACAGAAAATATATGAACGTTATTTAAAACTTTCAGTTGTTATTCTTCCGGGATTAGGTGGACAGAAGGTGATCGAAGTGCAATTAAAAACTCTTAAACAGGTGTTCACAACCGGTGGTCCGCGGACCAGGCGTGAGCCACAAGAACCATGGATTTGTGGACCGCAAAAGGATCTGCCAGCTCATATTTTGTTAGGAATTATAGTAAATTTAAAAATTAAAAAAAAAAAAACAACTCTTTATTAGTATTTTAATTGTCCAAAGTTTCGGTAAATCTGTCCATCCTCAAAAACTATTTTAACTATAAATTTATACCTCACATCCAAATTTTAAAACATTATCTTACATGATTATTACTCATAAGTTAGTGATAATGCTAAGATAAACTGTAATTAAAAGTTTTAAAATTAGTGTTTTATATTTAAATAATAAAACCAGTCTCGAAGAAGTGATAAGATTATATAATTACAGTAAAATATTATATTACAGTATTATATTATTATTAAAGTATTATATATTAAATAAAATTGTTAAATTTGCTTTATTATTTACCTATCACGATATTTTATCGTTAAGT
This sequence comes from Halyomorpha halys, assembly GCF_000696795.3. Taxonomy (NCBI): domain Eukaryota; kingdom Metazoa; phylum Arthropoda; class Insecta; order Hemiptera; family Pentatomidae; genus Halyomorpha; species Halyomorpha halys. Next base: position 519,710 of record NW_027105186.1, on the reverse strand, counting down.
GAAAGATCTTAAAGCGTAAATATATTATAAAAGTGCCTTTATATGCACTTGTAGTATAATTATAATGATTCTTAGCTTTATCTTCTTTAAGTTAAAAAATAAAACTGTAATATTATGAATTATCTATAAACAAATAAGAATATTTATTTACTCAGAACAACCATACATTAAGAGAAATAAATTAAGAAATGAGCACTTTTCTTAGTTAGTGGAAATCAAAAGATGAAATAACATGTGCAAAACCAAAAAGAAAAAAGCCGTTTCTAAAACAACGGCAGTGCAGGGCGATGATTTGGTCAGGATCACTCTCTACTACAAGGTTTTTACCGCAAATAAGGGACTCACATACTTTAGAGGCTGGGTGGCCCCAATATATATTCACGATCCAATATAACAGAATCAATAATTATCTACTATAACAGGACTCAATAAAAAAAAAAAAAAAATCATTCCATGTAAAACACTATAATAACAATATATAATCATAATAATCCAAAATAGATTTAAATGGTAAAATACGTATCTATTCGTACCACATCTACTAAAAAAAAAATAATAATTACATAAATACTATAATAATAACGAAATTAATAGTTGGGATGAGACTACTATTTAAATAAAATAAGTGAAAGTTAAAAAAAAAAATAGAAATCAAAATTATCGTTAGAAATAATTAAGGATGAAAACGCTCTTTCCTTTTTTTTTTTTTTTTCTTGAATTGTTTAATTGAAATATTTATCCAGAAATATGCAAGAAAAAAATTATTTGATTCAAATTTAGAGTCTGGAATATATAATTACAGTTATTTGAGAAATGATAATTTATATCATTTAAATATTTCTTATAATATTACCACACATATTTAACTCAAAACCAGTAATTTTAAATAATTAAGAGAGAATAAAAAAATTATAGATAATAAAGAAATTAAAATAAGTTTTAGAATTTTAGGAATAGCCTCTTTGTTTAATAAAATAAAAAAATTATCAACTGAACCTACTTTTTCAAAATTGATGAAAATGTATTGTTTACAAGATTGTTAAAACAACACAGAAAAATGAAAATGTGATAATTGCTCTTCGGACCAATTAAAAATATACGTTCTTCTATCATTAACTTCTAAATCATTGGAAACTTATTTCATAAAGAATTCATTTCTAAATATCCTCCTAAACATCTGAATATAAAATGACCACATCACCTGGTTAAGAAAGAACACACATACGGATCTTACGACATGGTGACACCTTAATGTCAATTGAAATTTCTATGACCTCAAATATTTCTCAACATTTTATCTAATTTTCTTAATGTCTAGAATTTTCGGTAATAGCGGATATCCTTGGAGTATATGCTTATTTGTGTCAATGTCTTGGTACATGTTAGGTTTGTTATTTTCCCTTTTGACTCTGAAAGGTTTGTCTGATCGTACTAAGCTTACTTCACGATTAGCAATTAAAAGGTGTTTAAGATACTGCTTTTATAATCATTCAGTGATATTGTGTTAATATTTTTATTTTGGTATTTTCAATTAATACTATCATTATTTTATTATGTTATTTTTTCTTTGCTCATTAAAAAAAAAAAATGGTGTTTACTACGCATATTTTAAATGTCCTCCTTTTCTATGCAACAATACATTTCTTTAGTAAATTAGGTTTCAATAACAATAAAAATAATTAAATCACATGGTCGTAAAACATAAAACAAAAAAATATCCATTTTGTCTCAACATTTTTTTAATTATTTCAATACTCTAAAGTTTCGGCCATTTTCAAGGATCTTATTACACTATCACAACCAAAACCATAGGTTATCAACATAATTGCAGGCCATATTGCCTTTGTTAAATTATTTATCATTAGTCATTAGCAAATTAACTAGTTTACAGTATTTCGTATCACATATAGTATCTAGTACCACATTAACTAAGAGGAAGGTTACTCAGTATAGTGTTCATAAAATAAGTAATTTAAACAGAGATTATAAACTAGTTAATGTTGTAATAAATATAAGTTCATGTTAAACTAAATCCTGTAAACTAGTCAATTTATTAATGACTAATGATAAATAATTTAACATAGACAATATGGCCTGAAATTATGTTGATCACCTATGGTTTGGCTGTGTTAGTTTTTGGCTAGGGTTAGGCTAGTGTTAGGTTTTGGCTGTTAGTGAAATAAGATCCTTGAAAACTGCCGGAATGGCCGAAACTTTGGTGTTTAAATAATAAAAAAAAATTGTTGAGACAAAATGAATATTTAAAAAAAATAATCTTTCAAAAATCAACCATAAAAAATCCGGTGCAAAAAATTGCAACTGAAAAAATGCTGATAGATAGATAGATAGGTAGATAGAGATAGATAGATAGATAGATAGATAGAGAGAGAGAGAGAGAGAGAGAGAGATTATTTATTAAAGTTGTGATGCCCAGCTGTATTGGGTTGCTAAATACACATCATACTTAAATCTAATCAGACAATTTTATAAATTATAGGCATAGTCTATATAAAATAGGCTTGTTATTACAATTGTTATTATTAAAGTGATACTATTATATATTTATAATAGTATCACTTTAATAATTATATCTTTAGGTAATATATAGGTTAGTTCAGTGCATCTTACACGATGTTTGATATATATAATCATCAATATTGTATACTATATGTAAAATGTATGTATGTAACCTAAATTTATAAAAGGAACTCTTAAAAAAATTATATGGTAGTTACAATTTTTTATACTCTCCTTTTGCTATGGCGTTAAAAGATCGCCTTCATTATCGGGCAGTAGAGGATCGTTTGAGCAAGCATAACGTTTGATATAAATTGCACTATAATGCTATATTATTTTAAGTTGGAAATTAGACTTCGGCCGGCGTAACTCCTCCAAGTTGTAAGAAGGCTGTTATGTTGAACGTATGAAAAAAAAGATAATTCATAGAAAGTACAAAATCGTTAACTCGTTAGTTTTAAACAAGAAGTTGATTTTACGCTTCCAATTACATCATGTGTATAGCTGTTGGAGTTTCTTCACAGTTGGCGGTAACTGAAGCAGAAATTTCCGCCGTTTGGCATTTCCGCCTTTTGTTATTACTCCTTTTGCTTAATCAGGAGTTAAATAACAATGGATGTGACAAAATGGCCCCGTAAACATCAGATAAATATCTTCCCTTGCTTACAATTTTACAGGATGTATTCCCGTTCCGGGCCGGGTTGGTGCGTAGTTATCAAAACAGCTTAGGGTTTCACAAATGACAACGCGAGAACAATCAGATCATTGTTCCTTGTACTCTTCGTATTGGTATACATCTTCCTCCGAGATAAAATTAGTCGCTGAGAGCAAAAGTGGTATAAGTTATCCTGATCTCATTAAAATTTATTTTCATATTAAAAATAATTGTATAATTAAATACTCAGTGTAATGAATTAAAATTGTTAATTTACGCTTAATCCAACAAATTAAAACAAAATTCTTGCTACTTACTAGTTTTTATGGAAAAAGTATTGCTTACTAATTACTTAGAACATTCTCTAAAGTTTCGCAAATCTAAAACTCCAGATTTGGCTTAGACCTCAATCTCAAGGATGACTCAAATATAATCAAGGATGAGGTGTAGATAGTTGACCGTAGATTAATGATTGGAGAAGTTTGTCGGGGGGTGCGGTCAGCAAAGAACAACATAAATAAACAAAACCATATTTATAATCAAGGATGGTTGGCATGACACATGTTTCATTGAGAAAAAGTATGGTGCCGCGCGCCTATCATACAATTTCCACTTAAATCCTAACTTACGTCTTCAACTTTTTTAAGTTATCGCTATTTTTTGTGATTTTGGAAAAAAAAAAAATCAGACAAAAAAAGGGGAAATGTAAAAAAAAAAAAATTTTCTATTTCTATAAAAATATATTTTTAGGGTTTATGCGATGGAAATAGCGAATATTAACTTTTTCTGCCAAGAAATACAGCTGTACGATAAAATCATTAACTTTTTTTTGTGTAAATGCTTGCAATCAAGAAAGATTGTACGATCTCGAATTTTGCCGTTCGAATCGAATGCATCAATGTATCCTTTCTTCTTTAGTTATTCATAAAATTCTTTAATTTGATGTATTTATTCATTGTTTATTATTGCTAACAATCAAAACTTTTTTTTTAAATTAATAAAATAAAACGTACTGCAGAGGAAGGTGTTAAGAATATTCGGCAATTTTGAATTGCATTGAACGGCATCGATGCCCTGTAAGACTATATCAATGAGGATAAAACATTTCTCATATAAAACATCACTTAGTTTCTCAGTGATTCACAGAGTTTAATCAAAATCGTTAAAGTCATTTTGTACAAAATCGAAAAATCATTGCTTCAACGAAGCAAATTATTACTTTTTTCTGTTTAAAACTGTAATACCATATTATTTCACATTATGTAATAAGAGGAAAAGTATAAACTTACATGTATTACTTTTAAGGTAATGCTACTAAATTAAATGTGGTGTTAATACTGTATTATTATTCATCATATAATACATGTTGTACATAATGTATGAGTATAATGAGTAAAATTTATACACAATAGTATTCCTGAGTTTTTTTTTTTATTTCATTTTAATTATATATTTATTTATATTAAGAAAAAAGGGAACAATTCAATCCAGAAAATTTTAATAATATATATATTGAAAGGTTTACGCAAGCAATAGTGCACAGACCTCCTGCTACAGTATGTCCAAATATTCACAAAGGAAAAATACATAATTCTGATACATTTATGATTATATTTTCTTTCTTTTATTTTCTCATGATCCGTCTTGTGTTGTATAGTCGGTTTTAATAAAAATTAAGTCTTGAATTTGATTTTTTATTTAGGTACAAATATTTTTTTCATAATACCTATTATAATTTGTACATTCATGATTCACTAAAACGACACCACGTTGAGCAGTTAAAGAAAAATAAAATAATAAAACTTGTTTGGAGGAAGATACTCCGGGTGGTGGTCAATAAAGGTATCAAAATATTAAAAGAAAACTATTTATTGTTAACACGTTAGTTATGAAACGTTTGTTAACAATAAATAGTTTTCTTTTAATATCTTGGTACCTTTATTGACCGCCACCCGGACTATCTACTTCATACGTTCAACTATCTTTTTCCAATAAAACTTCTTATAAAATAAAACCTCCAGTATAGTAAACAACTTTTTTTTTTTTAAATTAAAAATTAATATTAAAATAAAAAATGGTAATATATAATGTATAGTATGGGTTAATATATATAGTTCATTCCGGACCGAATCGCTTGTGAGATGTCTTGTCATGAGATCGCTTGTCATCTGAGTATCAGAAAACATGAAATGTCTGAAAAATATAATAAATGGATATTGCTTTAAAATAAATAATTTAATTTCTATCCATTTCAGTCTCAACACATCCGACGTTTCGGCCAATCCGGCCATCCTCAGGGACAATCTACTACAAAACAGCTTTACACAGCTATTACATGTATAGCCATATCCTCAAACATTTCAAAATACTTATGCAGATATATTAAGTAAAATTTATGAATAATATAAATTGAAGGATAAATGTGGATAATTTTAATTAGCCTTGATAGGAATTTTACTAATGAAATAAAGAGGAAAATTGACAAATGTGCAGTTATAATAAACAATTTTAATATTTGAACTGAGTGGAGGAAGGTTACAAGCATTGTTGTGATAAAGTTTTAACAAATAGTGACTGTGATAAATGATTTTAATTTGGGTTTTAATATGAATATTGACTAATTAGGTAATTAAACATATGTGGGATAGACTTATTAACAAAAAAAATATATTTTACCTAATGTTTTTAATGTTTCATAGAAATTGTTGTTTTGAACTGGGCAGAATAGCCTGCATGGAGTTTTAAATCATGTAATTCCAAAATTGTATTAAGGTAAGATAAATTATAAATAATAATGTTAAGTATGTTGAAATGTTTGAGGATCATACATGTAATAAAGCTGTTATGTAGTGGATTTTCCCTTGGCCCATGGATTGGCCGAAACGTTAGACTTATAAAAAAAAATAAAATTTCTTGATACTAAAATGGATAGAAATTCAATTATTTACTTTTAAAAAATTTACAAATCTTAAGAAAGTGTTTAAGATTATAAATTAAATGGATATGTTTTTCATAACAAGGCGAAAAACAATTTACATTCACTGGAATCGTTACATTCACTGGAATCGTTTGAAACAAAAATCGAAGACGTTCTGACCAAGAAGATACTTACTTTATAGGAAAAATAGAAATAGTGGATGAGTGGAAGCCTCATATAGAGTAAATAAAGTCTGACTCAAAGAACCCTAATATATGAAAATTGAGGGGGTTACATGAAAAAAAAAGTACAGTTTACATTTATTTCACTACATATAGTAATAACAAAAGTACAAAATCCATCCCACTTTTAAAAGAATACTGATACTTTTAAGTTAAAATAACTTATTTTAAATATCTTTAGTCATAGAATGTATAATATAATGTATTATATTTTGATAATACAGTATCTGTTTGGGGATGCCCCCTCAAGGAATTTGTAATGGGACTTGGTAATATTACAAAGGGTCCTCTAGTGACAACATATGGAAGCTAAGAAGAGGAGTCTGTAGCCATATTGACCTATACAGGCAAAGAAAGAGCTAGCATATTTTAAGAAGGCCAATTTCTATAAATAGACATGAGTGAGTAAAACTAAACCAATAACCTATAGTCCCTACAATTATTCCTAGTAAATATAGCAATAGTCTAAATTAATCAAAATTCTAATAACTATATTGTAATCCTTTTGGCAAAACACAAACAATCAAACGTTTCATAAAGATAAAAAGAATAGAGGTTTCATTTCATTTTGTTCATTATAATTATAATTTACATTATAATTATTCATTACATTATAATTTATTTTAAATACAGTCTACTCCATCGATACCAGTAAATTACAAATAATTCGGGTAATATCCTCCAATAATTAAACCCCACAGTATGAGTACATAAGTATTATCACATGTCATGTAATATTATTTTATGATATCATGTGATAATATGTCCTACATTATCAGTACTAGGTGATATTTTGTGATTTTTAGTAACCTTTGATTAATTTCATTCATGAGAAATTAGCTATAACAGTCTAAAAATTAATAATTCAAATTTATATTGTCTGCGCATCGATGGTACAAGATATGATTAGTTTATAAGCAGACACAACTTCCAAATAGTTCCAAAGAGTTCAGGTTTAACTAATGTCTAAATTTTTCTTTATATTACTAAGCCTATAAAATTTTTGTCGTATTCATATAAAGCACAAATTCTTAGTAAGAAACACAATATAATTATTATAATACAGTAGGAACATCTCAACCACAAACTTTTAGGTCTCTCAGTTATTGGTAAACAACTAAATCAGTCAATTCAGGTATTTTGGGGACAGGAATTCATTAACATGTACTAAGACAAAATGTTGCACATCTCATGTCAACAGCAAAATGACATGTCAACCAGAGGTGGTATATGCATGTGTTAGTATTGAGTCATGAACACGTTGACTGGAGAGTTGTTTGCTAATAAATTAGAAATTCAAGGCTTCGTAAATTAAAGTTTTCAGTTGTTTTATTTTCAATATCTATTTATTACAAAAGACTGATCCACATGACTATAATAAGGCCTTTCTGGACATACGGAGTTGAGCTTTGGGGCTCCACTAAACCATCAAATTCCTCCAGAATCCAATCCTTACAGTCCAAAATCCTTCGTAAAATCCTTAATGCTCCTTACTTTGTCACAAATCAAGTCATCCATCAGGACCTCAATGTTCCATATGTTGCCGAATTGGCCAGAACCAGATACCGTTCCTTCCATAATAAACTTCTCAACCACCCAAATCCACTTGTTTCTAACCTAGCTTCTCCTTCATTACCTAACAATCCTCCTAGGCGTCTGAAAAGAAGATGGCCTCGAGATCTCCTCCTCTCGAAATGTTATTGGAGTTCTATCAGTGGGTAGATTCTCCACATGTTTGTATCATGTCACTATGTCACCTACAGCAAATTTACTTGTTGTATATATGTATATACAGTTGTAAATAACAAGAAATAAATTATTTAAAAAAAAAAATCTATTTATTTTAATTTTATGCGGAGATGCTGAGATCTTACTCTTTAATTTTCTGTTTATTAAAACCTTTTGATAAAGCAACGAGGTTAAATTATGAAAACATTTTCTGAAACCATACTTATTATCTTAGATTAAAGAAACCGATGCAGCTGTCTTCTGCTGCTGTCAAGTGTCAAACAGTTGCAGAACTTGGACCTCCTCCGTGGAAGTCCTGGGTCGGCAAATCCACCTTCTACTGCCTGGACAATTAAATTTACATTTATATTAACAGTAAACGGGGCAGCAGCATTTAATGGGGCACTCATGGTTCGCTCTATGGGGCGTCTAAAAAATTAAAACACACATTAACAAAGATAGCGACCGCGACAAGAAAAAAGTCATGTTTCTCATTTCATTCCGTCATGAGTTAGTGGTCCCTAGTAACCCGCAGTGTTATTGTTAAGTGCAGGGTTAATAGTCATGAAATGTATTCTACTCTCTGCACTAAGCAATTAGACCGAGTTTCAACCATTAAAGTTTTCGGTATTAGAAAATGTAATTCCTCAGGTTTGTAATTGGTCAATTAGAAACTGAAGTTTAAAAAAAAAATAAATACAATTGCATGTTGAAGTTCAAAAAAGTTTTTGAAAATTTAAATTTAATTTAATTCAAATTTAGAGATTTTCAGTTATTATTATTTATAATTTACAATAGTAATCAATATATGCCTATTTACATTGCTGACATTGATGCAGAGGTTTGGTTATATATTAAGTGAAGGAATAGGTGTTGTTTAAAAGAAAGACTGGATGAGAATTAGCGAACGGAGATGGGAAGAGATTTCGAGAAGAAGGTTGCAGGTAAGATAAAGGATTTGTTGAAGGGTGCGGTTCTAAGGAAGGACTTATATAGATCAATCGGGTGAGATCTGGATTTTAATGAATGGTTGTGTGAACGTAGATAGGTAGGTTTTTGATTTTATAGATTTGGAATAGGAAAACGCCAAGGAGGGTTATTGCCATCGGGAGGATGGGTAGAGCCAATTCGACTCGGTATACCAACAGGAGACATGAGAGAGCCTGAGAACCCGAAGATAAATATTACGAAGCAATTCATGAGTCTCTTCAGTCTTATCTCTAGACCAGCAGATATATGTAGATCAAGGAACCGTAGTCGAAGTGGGGTAAAACGAGAGAGGTTACTAAGAGCTGACGGGTGTTCTAAAGAATGGAATCACGGAATGTTAGAAACTGTTTAATTACGGTTATGGATTTGCGTGTGCTTTGGGAAATATGATTATTCCAGGAAAGATGTTGGTCGAAGGTAACTTCAATGGAATCAATAGACTGCATCAAAAAACGGTTCATAAAATTCTACTCCCAGTTACCAACAGTCAAAGGAGCAGTAACTTACTACTTGGGGAGTCTAACCTCATCCCGAAGACTGAAGCCCAGGCTGCTGCAGGTCAGTATGTTATTAATAATTTATTTATCTATTATTTATTGTTATTACTACTATTTTATTTATTTTTCGCTTCGTATTTTTCTTAGATTAACTTGTGTTTTTTTCCTCATTAGAAGGCAATTATTTATTTTATTAAATCTATAAATGTCATCGTGTTTGTTATTAACCTTTTTTTTCTATCTCCTTAAGAATTATTATTTTAAACTATTTATTTTATCTTATTTTTTAAAAAAATATTTTTAACGTTGTAAATAGTTAGGGGTGTCTATTACACGAGACTATACCCTTCCCCCTCCATCATAATCAATTGTTTAAAAAAAAATGTAACTGTTATATTAACCATATAAGGCCCAGCAGGCTTGAGGTGGAAATTAAATAAGAATATATTAGGAGGAAAAGTGAATAGGTTAATTGTTAAGGGAAAGAAATGGAGGGAATAAAGGAAGTGCTTAGAACCGAAGGATGGCATTAGTTTTTCCAGCACTTAATCTCAAATCGTTGTTCAACGCCCATTCGCTAATGCATTCTATGTCTTTTGGATTAAGTATCTTATTATATATTATATATATTAAGTATCTTGGATGGATGGAAGGATAGGTGGATAGGTGGATTTGGAGACTGTCAGCATACAAGTGATATTATGGGTAATTTTTTTTGATACTCATTAATTATTTTTTAGAATATCCCCCCAGTTTTTAGACTCTTCTTGGTAAAAAAAGGCTGACTGAAGTAAGTTGTGATTCATTCTTCTAAACTATTTGACAGTGCCTTCATTCAGTAAGCGTTTGAGGAGAACCCCTTTCATTCATTAACCAAGAACCTTTCATGTTCTATTTATAAGCGAGATTATAATATTGATTATGTGTTTATAAATGTTTATATTAAAATATTAAAAACTTATAAATAATCCATATTTTGCAGCTTTTCAGACTACTTTCTGCCTCAATGCCTCTCTAAGAACCCGCGGAAGAGCTTGTAAATCCTTAGGAGAGAGGCCTCGTTATCGGTAATTATTATAACTATGGAAGACGGACGTGGATATTGCGGCGAGCGGGGGACTCCAGTTACCGAGAGATGGACTTCTAATTGCCGTAGTGTGGGGTTACTGCGACACAAAGCTGACATCGCCCGGGGCCCCAAGGCTGAAACCAGAGCCCGCCTTATCATTTACCTCAGAGCCAGATAGGACCTGCCCTTATAATCACATCTCGCTGAAACGTTAATTCCTCTCTGAATCAACTCCCTTGTAATTAGATCACGTCAAGTTCTAGTGTGGAGTTGAGGGCACTTTACGGCTTTACTCTCGCCAGCGGCTCCGAACTTGGAAATTAATTTTAGGGAGTTTATGTTTTCATTTTTAGGTGAAAAGAGCTGAGGCCGTCCGTAGCTCAAGTGGTTGAGGTCTTTGCCATTTGGGAACTTTATAGCAGCGCTGCACAGTGCATCGTTCCATTGAACGAGAGAAGGCAAAAATCAAAAGATTTTTTTACGGGTTAATTACTATTAGGATTTTTAAACTAATCCTTAGACTACTGATGTATAAATATATTACACTGCTTAAATTTTTCTGTGAGGCCAAATAAAGGTTGAACTCTAGGAACTAATTTCTTTTGAGGTTACCACATTATCAGTTACAATGTGTTTCACTTCCCGTGTGCGTCTCTTCTTTATAGAAAAAAACCACCTATAGTCATGGAATCTAAGACCCTAGATATGTTTAATACTGTAAAAAAGGAGGAAAGTTTAATGGATAAACTCTTAATCCAAACAAATATCAGGAAATTTCAATTTTTCCTAATTTTAAAATGACTATTCTCAAAAAAGCTAAAACCATTGTTGATATTTAGGAGTGCCCTTTATATACTTGAATTTTTTTCAGAAAATTCGAAAAAAAAAATCGTATTTATCATTAGAAATAAACTAGCTGTGCGTCTCGTCGTTGACGGGTTATTACTGCACACCAGTCCAGTCACCCTCCTCACCCACTCGAGTATGTTGGTAATCTTAAAGAAGTTTCTTGCAAGAATTCATGAATGATTTTGTCCTCCAACTCCATATACTCGAAAAACTTGACCTCAACATTGGTTAGAATAGGTTGGTCACCTGTAGATAACCCTTCGTAAGTCAGAAATGACCAGGAAGGGGGCTATAAAAAAAAAGGAAATAAAACTGCAGAACGATGCATAAAACCTTCATTTGCAAATAATTTCAAAAATCAGTTTCTATCTTAGCACGGGAACTAGTTAATTTAATAAAGAAGCTATTAGGTCTTCTTTATTTATTTATTTGTCTATAACTATAAATTGTATAACTTTTGAGAATGAGATTTTTATTGGTTAACAGTGCACTCAGCTGTATTAATTGTTCAACTTTTTTTTTTGGCAAAAAATACTATTCAGGTTGATTACTTCATTACAATGGAAAATACATTACACAAAAACAGCTAAAAAATAAGTGACCTTGCCTTATGAAGGAAAGGATTATTCATTCTGTGATTGCTGATAATGAATGGAAATTTCTTTTTTTCTTTTTCATTTACGAATTTTTATTTTTATTTTAAAAGAATAATGAAGAACAACGGTCGAAGCCATTTGTTAAATATCTGTAGCGTTATATTTTTATTTCATGAATTCGATAAGAACAATATCTCATGATAAGAAGGGAAGGAGGTTAAGATGGATGTGGCTCGAAGCAATCCATCCAGGCGTCCTCTCTCCATCACAATGAATGCCAGTATAGTAGGCAAGACTACGTGGAAGGCCAAAAATAGACAGAATCAACAAGGCTGCGAAAGAAACTGGAAAGTAATAGCCCAATGACAGGGAGGTGTGGAGAAGGCTGGTTCGGACGGACAAAGGTGGACTAAGTCAACTGATCCAACCAAAAAAAAAATTAATAAAATATATTTAAAACTTTGGATTGCTACAGTATCTAGAATAGAATCGATCATTTTAGATAACTGTTGTAAACTTTGTAAAGTATAAATATGTAATACATTAAGTGAATAGGTATATATTTGTTCTTTCACTTTTTTTTTTTTTCACAATTCCTTGTTTATGTGCACTGTCTGACATTATGTTATAATTAATAATTAATATAACAAAATTAAATGATCAAATAATGAAATCCTAAAAAAAAAAAACCTATAAAATATTCTCACTTATTTTAACACAGGTATAGTGTAGACCTTTACACAAGCAAACAGTGAACATAAACGGATTCTCTGAAAAATATTTTATAATAATTCACACCCATACAGTAATACAATAACTATAACAAAACCCTTCGTTAAATGAGTTCTTGGCAGATTTTTCTCCAACAGCTTTGCACTCTTCGTTTATGAAAAGATTTCCCGCCTTTAGCAGATTACTTGTTACATTACAAGGCCGAAGTGACAATAAAGCTTGATTTGATTTTATCAGTATGAGAATAATAAATAGGTTTCGTGACGATGAGATTTGTTCCGTTCAGTTGAAGCTGCGATTCTCTCACACTAACGTAATGATCTTCCCTTAGTATACCCTACCCTTCAAGCTTTAGATAAATGTTCATTGTCTAAATCCATTACTGCAGGTATTTTCTAGTTGAGAATGAAACATAGAATAGAAAAAAAAAAAAAAGGAAAAGAAAATCAGAAATTGTACGTTTTAAAACCTATTGTTAGGTACTATACATCACGGTTTAAAAATAATTAACAGAAGATCGTTGATTGGCCGTCAGTAATTACAAAGTAAGAAAATAAATAACATACAATAAAAGTAAAATAAGTGATGGCTAAAAATGATTAAAAATATGTGAACAATTATGTATAAATGAACAAAGGAAATTTAAAAAAAAATAACAAGACAATATATTTATTGAAAAGTATAAATTAACTAGAATTACAAAAAAGTCATAAATAGTTAATGAAAACGGAAATAATAACAAATACAAAGTAGGTAAAACAGAAATAGAAAAAAAAACTCTATAAGACGGGAAATAAAAATGAAATAAAGTTCAAGAAAAAATGAACTAAATGGTAGACCCACCTTGATGAATGAAGGAAAGTGAAAAAATGAGCTAAAGACGGATGCGAGGTATCAATAGGGTAGCGGAGTGGGGGAATTCAACGGTGTACATATTATGTTTGACATTACTGACGTTAAATTTTTAATATAGGTACTTAAATTCAAATTTTAGTAAGAATAATAGTTAGGACGATATATTTACTTGAGATTTTTGCCACCATGCTACGGAATCGACAAGTTTTTCTCGCATTATAAGTTGTATACATCATGGAAAAGGTTGGTTCAGTGTCTGTTTATCGCACTGTAGTCATGTAGTAATTTGTGTTTGGCCATGATCGATCGAACCATTAAACCAATTTTGATGAAATTTTCAGTGGTTTTGTGAGTTGGTACCTGATTCACTCTACTCCTTAAATTGTGAGTCGAATTGAATTTTCATGTGCATTTCCTCCAACTTTATGAACATCCAAAAAGCCTATGATAGTTGTTTGACGTAAAAAAATATTCCCTTTTTGTATGTATGTTTTATCTAATTTTATAGAGTTGTCCCTAATACGGGATACAGATTATGAAGAAGAAAAGATGGAATGAAACAATTTATCCCCAACTGAAGGCAATCATGGAATTAGAAGTCGAGATGTGTGACTGAAGAGATCTAAAAATCCATTACTGCAGAATTCACATCTAACATCATTAAAAGAGGGCCTTGACAAATTAGAAAAAAGAGAAGAAAAAAAAGAAAGAAAGGCAAGGACGCAGAGCGAGGGCGGGATCAGCCGTCGTGAAGGCTTTGTTCTCCAATCTTCTGACCTCGAATCGATAACTGATTTGAAAAGAAAGTTGAACAGTTCTTTCATTGTAGCCCGAGTATTTTCCGCCAGCGGCAAAGGGCAGAGGGAGGAAGCACTTGAAAGTCAATCTCCAGTCCCATTTCCCTCCGAGCCGAACCTTCCAAGTCTCCACTTGCTCTCTCGTCGTCATTAAATGCTCAAGAAAAATATTGACCCACCTGAAGAGGGTTCACAATGAAATAATGTCAAGTTGTTCCTCAATAGAATTCTACGACTTCTCTTTTCCAGCTGGGGCTATTGGGTACCAATTGAAGGTCGGGGCAATTTTGAGAATATTTCTACTTCCAAACCTTGGAGTTCCATAGCTACGCAATTGTAGAGAATGTCCTCCAAGTCGTGTTCATCAAAGAAAATAAAATAAAAGTTTAAGTTGACAACTATTAATTTGCCGACGTTTCGCCCTAATTTGTATAGCTTCATCAGAGCTAAAAATACACACAAAACAAATAAAAATATTTTGACAAAATAGGACAAAATACAAAAGTTAAATTAAAGTAGGCTTAAAAGTATGCAAATATAAGTGAAAAAAATATATACAAATGAAAGAAGAGAGGAAATAAAATGGTATAAATATAAAATAGGCAATGATAAGAATATTAAAAAAAAATCACGCAAACTATCAGGTTAAAAATGAAAAGGAGACGAAATATCACGTAAAAATTAAAAAGTAGCTATTAGAAAACAAACTTTAACACACTAAGAAACGAAAAATAAAGAAGTAAGTTAACATTACATAAAAGTCAAGAGAGAATAAATACTATAAAATTTATAATAATAATTGAGTAAAAAAAAAAATCCGGGCACCCACCTGTTTCAGTTGAGGTCAATTTGAAACAGTGGTAGAATATGGGAAGCAAACTAAGTGGTGGAGAGGAGACCATTAACGTTTTTAATTTCGAATACGTGAAATAAGAGAAGGAGGTATGCAAATATGATGATAATAGTATAATAACTATACGAAACATTTTTTTTTTTTAATTCAAAACTTTATATATTGATAGATATTACAATATGCCACAACATTGTTGGGCAATCGGTAATAATGAAGAGTGATTACATGCAAATTAAAATTAAAAAAATAAATGAAAAAAAAGAAAGTACATAAATAAAATCTCTCTCTAAATATATACAAACAGAAGGATAAAGAAACTGAACATAATTTGAAAAAATAAATTTAAAAAATAAAATTATAATAAAAAAAAATAAAATAAAAGATAGATTATTAATTATGCTTTTACGACCACATTTCAGTTATGATTCCATCCCTAATTTGATTTATAAAGGAATTGATTGTGATGATCCCCTTCCTGAAACTTAGATGAGAGGAATGCGTTTAGACTCGTTTAGTAAGTATGTGTTTGGAGGTACGTTACTGGACAGATGTATGTAGGCAACGATTGCTGAATCGAACCTTCGGCTTACTAATTTCCAGAAAAAATAGCATGTTATTTTTACCAAACACTCAATGATACCAGGAATTAAATTTAACACATTATTTAAATTTCCATCTGTACATGAAAATGAATATGAGTTAAACAAAAATATGATATGATAGTGATTAGTGGAGGAATCATTCATTAGGAATAGGAACAATACATATGGTAAAAGATCAGGGCGCCATTTTTCACATATTTTTACAGTTTCCACAAGGTTTTATTACAATAGGATATACCTATGTATAATTATGTAATAAAAGCATATATAAATTTAAAGTTATTATATCATCTTATAATAAAAAAAATAAAACTTTTATCCCTAATAAGATGTAAACAAATACTCATTCAGAAAATGAGTGGTATCAAACAGATGCCCTTGGCAACATTAGTAACAAAATACGGCGAAAGAAAACTGGACATGAAACACGGGATCAATGAGTAAATGTCATTAAATATTCAAAGGTCCCGATGCGAGCTTTGGCTTGTAAATTATACACCAACAAGTCCACAACTTCTGTAGTCTCAAGAACTGTTGATAATTCATTTTATCTCCTCAAAATATCCGTCATTTCTTTTTCTATGCGGCTCTTTTATCGACAATTTGGAACAGTAATTACTACATAAGTCAATCAATAAGCCTTAATCATTGATTGCTTTTAAATATGTTTTGTTTAATATGTAATATGATAAAAATTATATAAAATAAAGTTGTTTTTTTTTAAATATTTATTTATTGCTATTTAAAACTGTACATTATAATGCATTTAGTAAATCTGATCTCGGTTAAATTGGAGTGTTACAGGTATGTAGAGAAACTACCCATTGGCAGCACTCTAATGACGTTTTAGATTAGCAGGTCTCGTGGCCATCTTCTTTTCAGGCGCCTCGGAGGATTGTCAGGAATGGAAGAGGATGCAAGGTTAGAAACTAGGGGGTTTGGGTGTTTAGAGAGTTTATAATGAAAGGAGTGATATCTGT
Organism: Halyomorpha halys; assembly: GCF_000696795.3. Lineage (NCBI taxonomy): Eukaryota > Metazoa > Arthropoda > Insecta > Hemiptera > Pentatomidae > Halyomorpha > Halyomorpha halys. The sequence goes on along the minus strand of NW_027105186.1, from coordinate 502,831 downwards.
TTCGGGCTAGATCTGTTACATAGGGAACATTAAGGTCTTTATGAATGATTTTATTTGTGACAAAGTAAGGAGCACTGAGGATTTTAAGAAGGATTTTGGATTGTAAGGATTGAATACGAGAGGAATTCGAAGGTTTAGTGGAGTCCCAAAGCGCAACTCCATTTGTCCAGATTGGCCTTATTACAGTTATGTAGATCAGTCTTTTGTAATGTGTTGAAAGTTTAGACCGTTTGTCTAGTCAGTGCTGTAATAGTCGGAATTGACGTGCAGTTTGCTGCCTTTTCAGTCTAATGTGCGAGGATTAGAAAAAGTTAAAAAAATAATCTCACTTGTATAGTGATTATACCTGATCAAACTTTCCAAAAAAATAAATAAAAAAAATATAATATTGGGTTATTTTCAAATATTTATTTTCTATTTTACAACTATCGGTACAGAATTTTATCGGATTTGATTTGGCGAACACACAAAAAGTGAAGAGTTCATTTTGTGGAGAGCTTTTAGTTGTTCACTTATGACATCACATTGTAACACAGCGGACAACATAGAATGTAACAGCCCAGGCGTAGCCCAGGAAAGTGGGGCGAAACGTTCGTTAACAATACATAGTTTTCTTTTACAATTTTCATATATTTTTTGACCGCCACCCGGACTGTCATTCTACAAATTATTTATTTAGTTATACAAAAAAGTGTAATAAATATAAAAACAACAAATATAGAAATTAATAGATAAAAATAATAAAAACTATGTTCGAGGGAATCATAGGTTGTGGTTTTGTGAAAATTAAGGCTTCTCTCTTTTCAATGTTTAGGTGTAATCTTTTAAGGTACTTAGTTGCTTTTCTAAAAGCTGCTTTTGCTTTATTAGTAATCATAATAGGTAAATTTTACGTGCTGTTGATATAGGCATGGTATCGAGAAAATTTGATAATCTTGGAAACAAATAGACGTAGTCGTAAAGATCCGAAGATGGAAGAGAACTACTGAAGAAACCTGTCCACATTCTTGGCAAAGAGGTCTCGAACTGAGTCGTGACCCGGAGTATCGTAAACTAAAGAGCTAATGATGCGCTGGCTGCATACGTGGACTGCATCAGCAGGCTCCAACACCAACGTAAAAACCATCCTTCTGCAAATACAGCTGTTTCAGAATGTAATTTTTAAAACCAGAGAAGGATAAATAGTATTTAGTGAATATCACTCCAATTAGCTCACATGTAATGAATGGTTTTGACGAGGAAAAATTGACACACTCCACAATATCGTATTTAGAATCCTAGGTTTGTAATCAGCAGTTATCGGCATGACCATGTAGAATATATACAATTCATTCCATAGCAAACCACACAGGATAAAAAGCAATATGAGAACTGGTTTATGCTGGCCTTGGGCTATGAGATGATTACTGGGTATTCTTCCTCATACGTGATACGCCAATTTTGGTTTGTTTGCCCAAACTACTCACTCAATGTTACTAGTTTTTAATTCAACTTCAGAAATGATGTAATGTATGTATTTGTTATTTTTTTTGGTAATTATCATAGGATTCCATTTGGGTTAGGAAGGACGATTTACTCTACTGGTGATTTTCATTTAAGGAAGTCGACATTTTAGGTTACGTCATGATTTATTATATTCATTTAACTTTTCTCTCTTAAATTTAATTTTTTTTTTTAATAAGCGTTGCTTATTACGCTGTTTCCCAATTTCAATATCTTTTAATGTTACTCGACTTAACTAACTTCAGTCTTCTGTTTCCGCTGAAAATAAATATTTCAAAGGTGATACTAGACCGTTGCTAAATCCTGGTTTAGCGGGGCGGGTTGGCCGGAAAGGATTGCCTTCTAATATTATGATCTCTTGAGAAATTAAGACATGTACATCGTCCAATATACTCGCTATAATTGTCTGTTTTAAATGTAAAATAAGTTTGGATTAGGGCCGCCCATAGCTCAGTGGTTAAGACACAATCTTACCAATATGATGTCTATTGGCGGTGCCGGTTCGAATCCGGCCTGGGACGTTGATTTTTTTCATTGAGTGGCGGTCCCACAAAATGAAGAACTTAGTCCACCAACCATGGTTAGGCAGTATAGGACTCCAATGGGAGTCTTGGCCAAAAAAAAAAAAAGTTTGGCTTCCATTGTAAAGGGGAAAATTGCCAAAACGCAATCCAAGGTAATCCTTCACACCCAGCTATACATATAGCATACCTCCTATACGTACGTAGCAAATACCCACTAAAATCTTGACAGAAGGGTATGAAAAAAAATAAATAAAAAAAATAAAGGGGAAATGATTTCCTTATTAATTATTATTTCCCGGTTCCAATAATCCACTAGCGTAAGCCAACCAAGTTACAACCTTCATTGGACCCCTCACCTAACCTTATAATGCCAAAAGGCAATCCAAGATATCCTTCATACACAGCAATACATATAGCATACCTCCTATATGTACGTACTAAATACCAATTAAATACTTTCAGGAGGGTACGGGAAAAAAAAATAAAGGGGAATTTATAGATTTATTAAATTAACCATTATAGATTTATTAAATCTAAATCTAAATTAACCATTATAGATTTATTAAATTAACATTTTTGAAATTTGTCGTCGATTTTAGAGGGATCTTAGACATTAAATAAAAAAGACAAATTTGGGACAAAGGATTCCTTGTAAGTTTGAAAAAATCAATAATGCGATTTCATAGACACTATTTACAAAAAAAAACTTCGTAATTTATTTCATAATGGTTTTTATTTGACATAATATCAATTAATAACAAATAATATAATAACTGATATTTATTCACACTTCCTCACTGGTTTAATTGTTTAGTCGATTACAAGATTTTTTTAAATTATATTTCTGCTTGGTGAGCGGTGGCTTAGTGGTAAGGCACTCTCTTACTAGCTCTAAGGACCTGGGTTCGAATCCGGCTGTGGCAGATAATTATTCATTCTGTTACTGTAGTCGGGAGCCCAGAGTGGTCCACCCAGCCACTTAATTAGAGAAAAATCGGGTGGGCAAGCCGGAGTCTGACCAAATCACCTCGTTGCAGAAACGTTGGTCTAGTAAAATTACTTCCTAATAAGCACTGCACCTCTGACCCTTCTTGGGCTGTAGCGATACCGTTTTATTTAATATTTATAATATTAGTGCTAAAATTGGGCCAATTACGATCTTTGTATCATCAATTTATTTCGTTATTAATTATAGTTATTCAAACACTATTTAAACATATTACATTTAAATAATGACAAATTTTGAGTATGCAATGATGAGAATATTGAGAAATAATGCAATTTATACTAATACATGTTTTATTCAGATTTTTTTTAATGATTTATTATAATTATATTATGTGTTCTCCGATTTACTGAGGGGTAGTTATCTATATAAGGATAAATACAGATGCTGGAAGATTTATATTTGTACCTAATGAGGATATATTGTTCCCATCAAGGACATAGGCAAATGGCGTTGGGTTTTATGGGATTGGATACAAAGGTAATTTGATGGCTGAGTTCAATAGTTTAATAGTGCAATATAGTCTTGCTCGTAAATATAGTGCAAATTACAGATTAAATTTGCAATTCAGGTCACCTGTCTAGAAGCTGAAGTAAATGAAATAGGGGAAATATTTATTTTATTGTATTTTTTTATTGAGTTAGTGTTAATCAATAAAAGCTCACAAGTTAATGTCACTTTAAAACTGGATGGATAATTTTATAAACAAATAACAACAAAATATGAGGAGCAGATGGTCGAAGAGCGTGGTCAGTGGAGTAAAAATGAAACACAATTAGGTGAAAATTATTTTATGTGTGCCTACATTTCGGTCTAAATTTGAGGCCTTCAACAGGGCTTAAAACAAAAACGAGATTAAAACCATAATAAAGTGAAAAACAAAACAGTATAACGAGAAAGCAAAAATATAATAATGAAACTAAAATAAGATTAAATATACTATTGCAAAGATTATATTTATATACTACATCTAAATTTGAACTTATCAAATCATCAAGAAATTTTTAATTATATATATAATCTTGGATTTTTAACGATGTATATAATAATATTGTAT
>NW_027105186.1:491730-498391 GCF_000696795.3 Halyomorpha halys | reverse complement strand
AAGGATTTTACGAAGGATTTTGGACTGTAAGGATTGGATTCTGGAGGAATTTGATGGTTTAGTGGAGCCCCAAAGCTCAACTCCGTATGTCCAGATATATTATAAATATAACCTTAAAATTATAACGATGGATATAATACTGAAAATTTATACTGCTAAAATCCATGATGGGTCAGGGATGCGGTACTTTATCAGAAAGTACTGTCACTAGACCAATCATTGTGCAAGGAGATGATTTGGTTAGAATAACGTTTGACCGCTCGTTTTTTTCCAATTAAGGGTAACCACTTAATAATTCTTGATTGACCCTGGAGGGTTTTCAAATCCACGGAGATGGCTCTCGGCTACAGTAACAATAAATAATTGTCAGTCAAAGCGAGATTCGAACCCTTGGAGTCAGTAGCACAGTTTCTTACCATTGAGTCACGCTGCTTCATGTATATAGTATAATATTATAAATATAACAATATTATATTTTACCTTCTTTCTATTTTATTTGTTATCTTTTTACTTTATCGTTATACTGTTATTTTTTTCACCTTATTATGGTTGTTATCTCGTTATTTCTTAGCTCTGCTGAATTTTAGGCCGGAACATCAGCACAAGTAAAATTAGTTTCATGCATTTTTGTTAATTAATAAGATCAAGTATAAAAACATCATAGAAAATGAAACAAACTAAAAAAAAGTGAAATATCGAACTATAATAAAAATGCTAATCACGACAAATATTTACAAATCTGGCATGATTATTCCTAAGCCCATGTATTTGTATCCATTCAGTAATTGTAGATAATGAGACCAATTAAGTCTGGAATATTTTGTGGAGGTGAAACATCTAATATTATAAACATAACGAAAATATGAAATGATTTTATAAAAGTTATAACTAACCAAGCTCAAAGAGGGCCAACGACCATCATTCTAATATAATAAGGAATGTATTTTTTTGGGTGGTTATTTTGTATTTTATTTCCATTAAATTCGGAGAATAAACGCAAGAAACATCCATCACTTGCATCAAAACTAATAGTTTATAAAAAACCACGGATTTGTCCTCCAAAAATATTCTTCTAGAACAGGAATTTTCATGGTGATAATAAAGTAAAAGATTTGACAAGGTTACAAAAACGGGCCATTTATTATTTTATATTTATTTGTTTGGTACATCATCTGTAGTATTTGGCGTGGAGTGGTTGGACTGCAGTGATGGTCAGAGGGCACCTTTAAGACCCAACGGGATTACAAATATGCTACAACGTGCACTGAAAACACGATCGTTCAGATCCACGTTACGGAGAAAACGCTTTCCCAACGTTTTCTACAAAACGGCAATTAATATTGCTCCGATAAAACAAATGTCAATTCATTCGAACCCTTGTAAACGGGAACCGGCGGAGTGGACTTTAATGTAGCTCGGTAATTGATTTCTCTCTTTCCGTCACTACGCAACTCGCCATACCTTAACCTTGGGGCATTTCCAGTCGCTGAACAATCATAGAATATTAACTAATAAGAGAAATCGAGATTGGCCAACTGTTGCTAATAATCTTAACTTTTTTTTTTCAGGGAAACATTGAGAAAATGCACTGGATCGTATGGAACAAAGGTAAGGCTGCTTTTTGTGTTTATTAAAACTAACAATTGACAAGAAGGTAACTAAATCTAAGTCACTAAACTATTTTTCTAACGTAGAATTACTAAGCAAATAATTTTTAAGTTATAGCTGTAGTCATGTAGATATTGGTATCTGTTGTGGAGACTAGCCCGCCAAGTGAGCAACTTGGTCCTTTTTTCAAACCCCTAGGGGCTACCTCATACTAACCAAGGTGGCTATGTCATGACTCATATCTCGGGAAATAAATATTAACTTGCCCTGGTGAAAATCGAACCCAAATCGTTCCGAACCGGGCGTGTAGGTCCAAGACTAAGCTCAAACCCGCACAGTCGTCATGCCCTAGCCTAGTAGGTAATTACTCACACTAATTATTGACCGATTGAGACCATAACAGATTCAAAATTCATAAGTTAAAAATCCCTTAGAAATATTGAGGTTGCGCAGAGAAAAAGAATTTCAGCCGCTTTTGTCCAAAGACAAAACTTCAGCCGAGAAGGATTTGGAAAGGAAAACTGTCGAGAAACAATGTTTAAAAAAATCACACAGGCTAAGAGATAAGATGCTTATGGATTCCTTAGAGGAAGAAATAAGTAAAATGAAAGACTGTGAATAAAGTTGAAAATCAGAGATGATAGAAGGCCTGGTAAAACAGCAAAACGGATGAAAACCCTCTGAACACGTACCGTAAGATTTTAGAAAAAACGTTGCTATATTCCTTGTTTAGTTGTGAGGAAAGTAATACAAACAAAAGCTGTTACCCTACAACTCATCTAGAGTGAGGGGTGCAGTACTTTATAAGAAAAACTGTAAATAGACCAACGATTGTGATTAGAATCACGTTCGATGCCAGATTTTGCACCAGTTAGGGTACTCATTTCATGAGGCTGGGTGGATCACAGAATGCTCCCGACCACACAGGGTTGACTCACAGCTACAATAACAGAATAACGAATTATCTTCCGGACATATAAATAAAAAAAAAAAACATTATTTTAATGTTGATCAATTTTAAAATGAAGAGATTCAAGTAAAATAGGCCTGAGAATAAATAAAATATTGGATACGTCTTCTTTTCTTTTTCAAAACCTTATTTTAGCAAAGAAAAAATTCAGTATTTTGTATATTTTCAGTTATTTTTAAATTGAATTTCTTCATTTCTGAATTATTTTATAAATATTTCTATATTTTTATAACCAATATATTAAGGAATAAACTTTTTTATCACTAAGATTTTCCATAGTTAGCCAATAATAATTAATCGAATCATATTAATTTTGATTAATGCTATGAAATCGTTTTTTTAGCCCTGTTAATTCCCTGAGTAGTTTGGCCTAAAATATTACCCAATTTAAATAAAATATCTATATTCGCAGTTATCCGTCTTTTATTATTTAAAATTATTATTGTATTATACAATTCGAAAAAATAAGAAAAGATATTATTGTAGAGAATGAAACAATCAAAGAAGCGTCGTGATGCACAGGGCCTCAAATCATCATTAATACACGTCCTTCGGCAACACGGTACAACATCGTATGTCAACATCACTGGCCCATGTAAGTTGTCCTCGCCGTGGTGTTATGTAGCTAACTTAGAACTTACTTAAAGTATTATTTTGAAATAAAATCTATTTAGTACCGGGGAAAAAGCCCGGGGGGGGGGGGAATTGAAAGTTATTATTTCACCCTAATTTTTGATTACTTAAATGAAAACTTCATGAGTCTGCCAAGTATATGTAGGGTTAATAAAAAATTAATTTTTCATTGGGAGCTCTGTATCTTTAAAAATACCAATAACACTTTAAAAAAATAAGAGAACATCCTTTAGAGTAGAGTGAATTTGCTAAAACACGAGATCTAATAGAGCTTTTTACATTCAATAGTTCCAGAGCTTACTTAATATATAAATTTTTAAAAAGAAATATTTCCTAACAAAATAACGAAAAATTGATTGTTTTTAATTAATTTTAGGAAAATTAAATCTCAGTAAAATCTGTACTAAGTAAATTTATTTTGAGAAATCAATATCTCAAAAAAAAATTCGACGTACCGATGTCTATTAGCACTCCAATTAAAGCGAGTATAATGAGCTATAAAGTAGTTTATGACGCTTATCTTCGTAGGAGTTGTAGTTTTCATAAAATTCAACAAAATAAATTAACAAATGTTGATTTCTAGGTATCCGAACAAACATTTTGATTAATGATAAAAAATATCTCGGGGCCCCTAAGACGTACAGATGTCTAATAGTAGTCAAATTAAAGCCAGTTAAACATATTTTAAGGCAGTTCATAACATTTATCTTCCTAGAAGTAGTATTTTTTATGATATTTAACAAAATAAATTCACAAAATGTTAATTTCTAGTTCTTCGGATAAAATGTTTGATCTTTGAAATAATATATTTATCAAGAGCCATAAGACGTATATGTCTGTCAGTACTCAAAATAAAGGTAATGTTATGCACCTATTATAATATAGTTTATGTCAAAGGTAGTAGTGTTTGTGATATTCCCATATGAATGTAAATTTTGCAAATGAAATTTTGTCCGAAGTAGCAAATATCATAAATATCACTACTACGAAGATAAACTTCATATACTATAAAACTAGAAAATAAAATTTGAAAAATCAATAAAAGATATTTTAAAAAAATAAAATTAAATGAGAAAAATGAACTAAGAAAAAAATTCATAGTCTAAAACGAAACTAGAAGAAAACAACGTCCTTCAACTTTGACAGGCATGTTTTATTTTTTTTTTTTTGTCTCTTTCTTGGTAATTATCCATAATACTCAGGATAATTACAACCATAATTGTCAGTGTATATAATCAAACATTAAACCTCGCTCACACTTATTACATTTGTAGAACGTTTAATATAAAACAATAAAAAAAATCTTGGATAAAACCTTAGATTATTGGATCAATCAGTCAATTTAAATACAACTATAATTTATGGACTCTCTGTCATTACAATAAAATTATTTCATATCACAGAAAAAAATATATACCAACTAAAATTTATTACATATAAAATATTTTATAATATTATGTTGATAGTATAAATATTCTATAGAACAATGTAAATGTGACTAGTGATTATTTTTTTCTCATGCGCATAGTTTGATTACATTCAGTTTATTTATCCTTCTATTTATATACATTTAGTGAGAGATTATTTTTTCATTTATTTATTTAATTCTATTATTATTTTATTTTATTTTTTTTAAACTTTAGTATGAATGTGATCAGTTGTGACTATTACATATTGTCCAAAAACGTTGTGGCATAATATTTATCAATATATAAATAAAAGTAAATATTAAAAAATAATTTTTCTAGTTTTGTTTTATTTCGTTCGGTATTACACATAAATAAAAATAATTCAATACATATTTTTATTGTATCTATAATAGAACGATCCTCGCATGTTAGTTATTTAAGGAATTCATAATTATTATTTCGTCCTAGGTCTGACCACTTTCCATTCCCTACAAACTGTCGTGCCGGGTGAAGTTTTCCTCCCTAGCTGTTACGAAACGGGTGTGAATAAATGTGCTAAAAATAAAAACCTATACTGAGAATAAATAAGATAAATCTTGCAAGATCATGCGTGGGATTACGTCAGCAAGCTCAGGTGTCTTGTATGAGCAGCACCTGGATGCCATTGCCAACCGAGGCCTTGAGTCAGTGTATTAGCGTCTTTTATGTCTTCAGTCTTCTTTACGTCTTCAAATGATATATTGTGTTTGAAACATCTATTAAGTTTAACTATTCCTTCTTGGTTTTCCTGGTAAAAAAATATCTATTAGCATCTATACAACAAATTTATATGTACGAAGTATTTTTACATGAAATTGAAGAAATCTGTCCTCGGAAATTGTACTAAACGTTTCAAAATTCAAACGTTTGCTTCATATTCCTACATAAATATTTGATAATAATTATAAATAATAATATCCAAATGTAGGAGTGGGTAGCTCCCACATTTGCATATTGTACTCCTATCCAATATATATATAAACGGCCTGTGAGTAGCGCTGAGATGAATAAAGCAGTGTTTCAATTGGAACTGAGTCATTACTTGTTTCTTATTCCTTTTCTTGAATTTTCTAACCTGATAACACTTAACTGGTGCCGAAACTCGGGATCTTTGGATACCAGAACAATTTTTAGTCTCAAGAGAAAAAATTCTTTTTTCTTTGTTTTCTCCAATTTATGGCAGGTAACAGAATAGTGAGAGCAGCAATTCTAAACATCAAGGTTCAGTACTTCACCAACACACTTCCAGCTGTAGACAACCAACCAGTAGCTGCAGTCTACCCGGGGATGGAGCCATTACCGGGAGTCTCTTTAGCTGAAGCTCATGCTACTACACAGGAATGGATCAAAGTCCGCCCGGCAACCACCCAGGACTTAAGAAAGGAAGTCCCTTTCTCAAGGAACCTTGAGAGGTTTACCGGGGAGAAAGGGGAACTAGGTCATTTTCTAAATGGGGGTGATAGGCGAATAGAAGGGAAGGCAGCCGAAAACCTGCTCAACAGTGAGGATGCTGAGGCGTTAACAAAAGTGCCAGGGAACAGAAGACCCGAATGGAAGAGGAAGAGCCGGGATGGACTCGGATCGAATACAATCGGCCTAGGAATACTTATAACTCTTGACAAAGGAGAAAATACCGAGTTACCAGGAGAGAGAGAGGGCACGAAATCAGGGAAACAAACCAAACCAGGTAAAAAACAGAGGCAACAGTCGGCAAAAGAACCGCAAGTGTCACGGATGCGGAAAGATTGGACACCTAGTGGTGCAGTGCCCATACACCAGATGTTTCGAATGCGGAAATGAGAGGGACATAGCCAAACATTGCCGAAACATGTACTGGAGAAGAGATTTGGACAGAGGCGAACCAATGGAGATCAAGCCCAACAGATACAGAGAAGCTGAGGGAGAAATGGAGGTTGAGTACATCATCTAGTGAATCCACGGAAGCATCGGGAACTTCGGAGACGGAAGATGAAGCTGAGGAGCCGAGGTATATATAAGTATA